>NC_089818.1:14482720-14570220 GCF_029633855.1 Hoplias malabaricus
AAGCAGTCCTTTCTGACTGAATCCATTTTAGCTGCACATTCTTATGTCAATTGGCTACTAAACTACAGCCAAGTGCTTTTAGGAAAGTCTGTCCACTCTGACCATTTTTATAATGACACCAGGTGGTTATTACAATTTGTACAAGACAAGGCTCCGATATTTGTGGACAGGGAGAGACCCGCACATCAATAAACCCACATCCATAGTTACAGTCCCAAAAGGATTTGACTACTGGTAAAACCTGACTAATTTAACGTTTGTATACTCAAATTCGCCTTGATGTGATAGCTTGTGTACTCAGATTTGTGATGTTCTCAAGCCTTGTGTCTCTGATCTGGACCAAGACCAAGTCTGGTCACGAACAAATAATGGAATTCACTAAAAATACACTCATTTTAGCAAAGTCAGTGAAATAGTCCTGAAATAGAGTCAGATCAAAATGCAGACTCAATTCTTTCAGTACGATATATAAATTCAATATGCGTTTATGATTTATTATCTGTTATTATGCCATAAACAAATAAAAACAATTGTATACTTCTATCTTGTTGTTGAGTAGTGTCCTGTTGTCTACAGCATAGTTCATTCTTCCCTCGTCCCCATTTTAGAGGGGGTGGGGTCCTTCTGTCTAAATTTTTTTGGACTCTGTTCACTTTATCCACAAATGTGACTCTCAACTAATCTTAGTCTTGAACTTGTCTTGGACACAAATACTGAATACAGCCCTAGATTTATGTCTTCCCATGGAGGACCACCATAGAAGAATCCTCATCTACACACAATGGAAACGAACCCAAACTCATTTACTGCTCTGAATTGTGGTTGTCAATGGCGCTGATGGTGGGCTGCTGCATTGTCTGAGAATTTAAGGATTTTTAAAAATCAGCGCTGGAAATTCGTAGTGTTGTTGTGAAAGAGGTAATTGTTGCTTTATAGCAGAAGATTGTCTCATTGGGTAAATGTCTCGTCTGTAGATGGTTCACACAGATCTTCTACAGTACTTGCTATTCTCTCTTTCCTATGCAGTAAGAGTTAAAGCTGTGTTTCATTGCCACCAATGCGTCAGATCCTCCACAATGCAGAATTACCCACTAAATCCTGGCAGCTTATTCAGCTTAATCCAGCCTAAGAACATGCAGGGCTTTTTAAAACGCTAGGATTTAGAGGAGATTTGTGTAAGACTGGTTTCTGTGTCAAATAACAGGAGTTCTTCCATTCATGACCTGATAACCCAAACTCTTCGGTTTAACAGAAGTCCATCTGCAATGGAATTTGTTTTTACAGCACTAGTCACAGCAGCTCAGAGCTCCTCAAGTAAAGGTTTACAGGTATCATTATAGTTTTCTACACATTGATGTTTTCTACAAATTGTTTATACACCAGGGGTGGGCGATATGGCCGTAAAATAATATCATGATATTTTTTACGAGTGTTTTTTGGTGATAACAATATTCTAGGCGATATGAAAAAAGACTGAAAACCCATTTTTTCATTCATTATCTGTATCCGCTTATCCAGTCCAGGGTCGTGGTGGGTCCAGAGCCTACCTGGAATCATTGGGCGCAAGGCAGGAACACGGAGGGGCGCCAGTCCTTCACAGGGCAACACACACATTCACTCACATCTACGGACACTTTTGAGTTGCCAATCCACCTTTGTTATTGGTCTGTGGGAGGAAACCCATGAGGACACAGGGAAAACACACCAAACTCCTCACAGACAGTCACCGGGAGCGGGAATCGAACCCACAACCTCCAGGTCCCTGGAGCTGTGTGACTGCGACACTACCTGCTGCATGAACGTGCTGCCACACTGAAAACTAATTTTATTAATTTCAAGAACGCAATATTGCAACAAAATAAATGTTTTATAAATATTCAATATATTAATTTAATAATATATTTAATTTCTTAATTAAGTCATATTTAATTACATTTTATTTTAGTACAAATCTAACAATTTCAAACAGTCATAAGAAACAACAAATAAATGTGTAAATATTTGCTTATTTTGTAACTTACCAAGATTCTGACTTTGTATAAAAAATATTTAGAAAATTTAATATAATATTTCCAAACCACCTTCACATGATACTCCTTATTGGAACAAATTTCTGAAAGCAGAGCAAATTTCCACCGTAACTGTCACTGTGCCTAAACGACTCATGTAATGAATGTACACGACACTACGTGTAACTGCAATGATGCATTACATAAACATTTCAGAATATCACTATAATCACGATATTGATTTTTTTTTTATCATTTGCATTATTTTTGCGATATTTTTGCACATGATATGATATGGCACAGCCATATGCCACACATTTCCTATTTGGTATATTAATTTAAAGTAGGACAGGGTCATGGCCACCCAACTATCATTGATGTGCGAGGGGAGTAAAGGGGTCAGCATGGGCATGCAGCCTCACACACAGCAAGCTGTGAAGCACTGTTTTCTGAACACTTTCAACACACAGTGTGTGCTGCAGTAGCTCTTCTATGGGATTGCTTTCTCTCCCCTCGCACATCAGTGAATCTTCATTGCTCATATAATTTGAGCACTCTATTAACTGCACTTCTATCCACATCTAAATTCAACATTCAGTACATTCCCTTTTCTAACAGCTTTATTTCCCCATTTTAAAATAGCCAAGGAACAAAACAAATCAAAACATAAAAAAGTTACAACAGACTCACATAGTCATGAAAAGCTTTAGCTTCACTGGAGTGTTCACAAGTGTCCCTTCTTTCAGGTGCAGCACAATACAGGTCCCAAAACACACTGAAATACCAGAGAGAAATGTGTTTCTACATCATTAAAAATAACTGCCTTACCCACATACAGTTAATTCAACACACACACACGTTAAGCATTTAACACATTTTCATTAAAGAACTAACTGTAAATTTAGTCCAAGACTGACCTCAATCTGGACTCTACATTACAAACATAACAGAAAAACAGGACTTGATAATATATAAAGAGGTATAAAAACATCACAGAGAAATTTAGATCACGTACCACCACCATGAGTGCAGGAAGCCTGGAGGTTCGCCAAGCGTTATGTTTTTCTCCCATCGTATCTGAATAAGAAATTGACCATTTCTTGTGATTATTTATTTTATTTCTACAGATTTTCCAGTGAAATCGTATTATTATTTTTATTATTATTATCACAGTTTTGCCCAATATTTTGTCAAATTTTTAGTCACAATTTCCACCCATCAGTGATGAGCAGATATGGGAGGAGGACGGGCCATGTAATCCACCCAGAGAGTGAGGCCAGTTGTGCTCTCTAGGACTCCTGGTCTTGGACAGCTGAGACATCACCGGGGATCGAACTAGCATATCTCCTGATGATAAGATCATCTCTTAGGCATCTATACCACACAAGTGCCCCTCTGTGTTTGGGTATTAGTTAATGTCTAGTGAACATCTGAACCACTGGATTTAGCCAACTTTTTGAAAAATAAGTGTTATTCTTCTTTAAGATTTTTTTAATAGGTTGAAATGATCAATATCATGCAAAGAATTATGGCATAATCAAAATGGGAATCAGAAAGTCATAAATAAATGGATGAGGGTCATTCATTTTATGAAAATATAGAACAAAACAACCTACCTCTGATAAAAATGTCTGTGCTGATTTCTGAGCCCCAACATGCAGCAAATACTCGTAGACGTACAAGGCCAGTCTATGGGAGAAGTGTATTTCAGCATCATTCAGTGTGCTTTAAAGGTAAATGTCCAAAAGTTTGTGAACACCCATTGTATCTAGTGAAATTTAAGTCAGAGGTCTCCATACCTAATGTCAAATGACGGCATAAAGCTACAGCAGTCAAAATACATATTTTGGAGTGATGGAACTCCTTTTAGAGAAACTGAGATGAGTTGGAGTGTCCGAGCTAATCCAAGTTCAGTACCTGACCTCACTAATGTACTTGTGGCTGAAAGCCATCAAATACTCACAACAATGTTCCAATATCTGGTACAAATCCTGCCTAGAAACATAAAAACTCTGCTACAGCAGAGAAACAAATTCAAAATCAAATTTATTGCAGAATAAACAATCGGTCTCTACAAAGTTTTGGACACTTATTGTACATTTTCTTTTCCCTCCAACAGTTCAGGCTTCTGCAGTTTAGGTTTAGTTCCGCCCACTCACACTGGGGTTACAAGGAGCGTGGATTTTGAATGTAACTCAATGGGAGCCAATCAGGACATAGCTCATTTGCATTATTTAATTATAAAGGAACATGTGCCATGCAGTGAATGAGTTAATTCATTTGCACTTAGAAAACAACATATACACATGGACCAGGGTGCTAAAATATTTTAACAACATAGTAACATCTTACAGTTCCACCGTAAAATACGTCCTTAAAAACAAGGCAACTCTGAGCATCCAGAGTCACCCGAGTCAACAACTTGTCCAAGAAAAGCATGAACCTGAAGTTGAAACTCTGTTCCACCTTAAATGGTGCAGCGGGTACGTTCTGGCGGTTATATTCTGAGGCGACAGAACGTAACTGCTGCACCATTTAAGGTAGACCGGAGAGTTCCAATAAAAGACAAGCAGAATTGAAGCCAACTTGAGCCCTTTCATTAATAAATGACCAAAACAGCCAGAAATACTTACTTTTCTCGTGCTTGGCCATCCGACGGGACCACGGCGTTTTTCCCTTTGGTGAACATGGCTCCCCGCGAGCGTTTGTTGCCTTGTTTGTTTGTTTATTTGTTTTCTCAGGCTCCAGCTGTCATCACTGTACTGGCCGCTGGTGACCCCATCCTACTGCAATAACGCTCTTCAACCGACCCTGGTCAGAGAGAAAGAGAGAGAGAGAGGGCGGAGACCCACTGTAAGCCACAAAATTGACGCGTGTTTCCACCAATCATTGAGCTTTGTATTTGCATGACCTCACACTGCTCTTCACAGCCCACAGGTTATTATACTGTGTTTTGTACAACTGCTAATTTATAAACACAATTTCCCCTATTGCTAGATGAATATATAAAAATATCCTTAATAATACAATAAAACAAACACACACAATATATAATATATACAGTATATTATTAAACAATTATTCATTTATTAATTTTTTACTTCATCCTGGTCAGGATCTCTGGGGGTCGATTTAGCCAACTCAGAATCACTGGGTACAAGGAACAAACCGGGCAGGGTATGACATATTCACCAAGTCACTTTCACACTCCTGTGGTCAATTTCACACACTCACCCACTCACACACACCTGTGGTCAAATAAAATTATAGTCATTCATAATGCTGGTGTATGAATGAAGTTCTTGGCCTACAGCGCCATCTGCTGGAATCATAAACAACTACACCTCCTTCGGTCTCCTGTATTTCAATAAACACAAGCACTGTGCTTCAAAAATATTTATTTTGACAGTCTGTATATATTTATTTATTTTTTTGTCTTTTTTACGTTCACCACTTACACATAAAATACATTTTAGTAAATATAAATGATATGATGATCTTAATGAATAACGTTTTAAAATATATTTTTCATAAAATTGACTGACATATTTCGGGTTAATGTCAAAACATAGCTTTAAAATATTTTAGAAATGTATTTCAAATAGAATTAAAAGGCGTGCGCTTAACTGAGTGGGCGGGGTTTATTTTATGACCCACAATGGTGGGCGGGGTCTATCTTTCCACATTCTTTAACACTTCTCAATGATTGTCTTACCTTACTGACTGATTTTAAGCGTTACACATAATTAAGTTCATTTTGATCGATAGCTGTGAAATGTCCTGAAGCTGATCGGTGTTTTCGGAAGGTAAGAGCACTCAGGGGTTATTAAATCATTTTAATGGTAGTAAAACACAGTGGTTCTATACTCTACACAGTTCAGTACAGTGTAGTAATGTTACAGTAAGTTCACTTTGCAGAAGTTAGGGTTGCCTTCTTCTAAAACTTTGACTTTGGCGTTCCACCTTAAATGGCATAGCGGTGCATGCATCATTTAAGGTGGAACGGTGATACGAACAGGAACGAGAAGTTTACAGTGAGTTGCACAACAAAAACTAAGGAGAGGGAGGGAGAGAGAGATAGATGGACAGAAAGAGTATAGAGCAAAAACAACAGCAACATGCTGAAACCGGTAAACTGTAGAGAAGTGATACAGGTTCCTCATGCCTCTCTGTTAGTTTCTCTCTCTCTTCTGTTTACACTCCTCTGCTATGAGCAGATCTGAAACACAGTCTAGACCTGTAATAAAACCTAGTTCAGAGTTTTACTATTCAGAGAGGGGCTGGTTTATCTGATAACTCTTATCTGATTGAAATTGTTCTCACACAGTGTCAGAAATGTCTTCAAGTGACAGTGCTCAAAATGCATGGACCATAATCCTTCAGCATTTGTTCTGTTACGAGAGTATTAGTTAGGAGTGTGTCCTCCTTTGCTACAGTAACAGCTTGTACTGTCCCTAACCTCCTCCAAAAGTTACGTAATGCAATTTCTGCAGTGCTGAGTCTATTTCATGTCAGTGAAGCATCGCCATGATTTGAAGGTATAAGTTTAAGCAACAGATACAACCTAGTGTTGCTTTAAAGATTAATTATTGGAGTGTTCCCAATTCTTTTACTAAAGAACCCTTAAGGAACCACTTATTTACTAATTAATTACTCATATATCAAGTGTTGTGCTTTAATTTAATTTGTTTGTGTATACAGAAGCCTGAGGTGGGATTAACCTCATTCACCATGTCATCACCGGAGCGAGATGGTCCCGAGTTAATAATGGAGGATGGGCGTCCTTATCGTAACCCCACAGAGGTGAAGATGAGTCAGATAGTTCTGCCCTGTCATGCAAACCATCGCAAAGAGCTGAGTGTGGGTCAGCTGCTCAAATGGATGGACTCCACCGCGTGCCTCTCTGGTGGGTACACAAAACAAAATGAATAATACGCAGTTACATTTTACTGTAGGATACATGACACATACATACACCATACATACACCCACAGGACACCCACAAAGCAGGTATTATGTGGTATGCTTGGATCAAAACTGCAGTGCTGCTGGACTGAGAATGGTCCACCAGCCAAAAACATCCAGCTGACAGCGTCCTGTGTCCTCTGATGAAGGACTAGAATACGTCCAACACAGACTCTGCAGCAACATATGAGTTACTGTCTCTGACTTCACATCTACAAAGTGGACCAACGAGGTAGGAGTGTGTAACAGAATGGACAGTGTGTGAACACAGTGTTTAAAAACTCCAGCAACACTGTTGTGTCTGGTCCACTCATACCAGCATAACATACACTAACACACCACCACCACATCAGTGTCACTTCAGCGCTGAGAATGATCCACCACCCAAATCATACCTGCACTGTGATGGTCCTGAGCACTGGAGAACAAGTTGAAGGGGGGCAAAAAAATTATGCAGAACAACAAATGAAGTGTACAAATATAGCCCTAGAAACTCATTACTGTGTGCATGGAAGGATCGTTCACTGACACTGTCTTCTGGGACAGAACAAGATATACAGGTTTTGACAGTGGAATTGTGGGTAGTGTCTGGGAGGCCTGTTATGTTCTGGCTTGTATATAGACTAAGTATAAACAGACTCCAGCCACAAATGCAGTTTGTGGACACCCCTTACAATAGATGTTAAATTGTGTTTCTCTATAGAAAAGCATTAAATGGAACAATCTGGAGCAGCTACACATGACTATAAGGTCACCATGCCCAATGCCAAGCTTGTAGTATAACAGTGGAACAGTGCTCTCTGGTGTGCTTAGCAGCTCTAAATGTTGCTCATTTCTTCTCTCTTTCTCTCTCTCTCCCTCTCCCCCTCTCTCTCTCTCTCTCTCTCTCTCTCTCTCTCTCTCTCTCTCTCTCTCTCTCTCTCTCTCTCTCTCTCTCTCTCTCTCTCTCTCTCTAGCTGAGAGACATGCCGGACGCCCCTGTGTAACGGCCTCGGTGGATGACATTCACTTTGAGCGCACCATTGAGTAAAAATAATTATTACACTTTGAAAAATAATGTAACTTTCTTTTCATTATGAGCACAGCCCTGTTCTTGACATGTAAATACAAATAAATGATTAACAATGCACTTGTTTTTCACAAACAAATTATTTGACCAGCGTCTCCCCAATTTTGCACATATTTGCCTATGTGTGTTACACTCGTAGAAATGGTACACATTTGAATAAAGAAAATAAAATGCACAAATAGATCATTCTTCATCAGATCCTTTTTTTTACCTGTTTTTTTTCCAGTGTTGGACAAGTGGTGAACATAAAGGCTAAAGTGAACAGGGCCTTCAACTCCAGCATGGAGGTAAAATATCGCAGTGCACCCAACAATCAAAACAGCATGGAGCTTCTTTCACACAGTGATCGCAAAAACAGCACCACACAGAAAGCCCCACCTTCACTTGCTGACTGTTTACTATCACCAAATTGGACATACAGTACAACCACACTGGGGTAGATTTTAATCAGAGAAAAAGAACAAAAACACAGTTAAGACAGTGAAGACATTAGCTTTAATAAATTAAATTAAGAATATTTAATTTTATCTCATTTACTCCTTAAAATGTTGAAAAATTGAAACATCTAGATTCTAAACTTTTATATATTATATTTGTTATATAAGTTTTTTTTTTTGTTTGTTTGTTTTTTCATGTTTAAAATGGAGGTTAATCAGATGTGAAACTTAACACCCAGCAATATATGTCAAAATAAAATACAATATATTATTATTTAATTTCACGGAAATAGTTAAAAAAAAAAAACTACAGAAATCACTGCCATCTTCTATATGAAGTCATGAAACTGTTAAATTTGTAAATAGCTATATATTTAAATATATCACATACTGTCCAAAGATAAACATCGTCTTCATTCTGTGGATATTTCGTTTACTACATCATTTGAACACTGTAGCTATCCTTCAAACTGTGTGATTATTTTATGATGAATGAACCAATAGGAATGCTCCAAATTTACTCTGAATAAAATATTTTACATTCACTTCCTTTGAAAGCTAAAAAGGTTTTCCCTCTTCTGTAAAGTTACTGTTTTGGAGATCCATATATTTCTTTGGACAATGACAATATACAACTACAACATATATAGCTGTAACACTGAACAATTGAGCAACTGAGAAAGCACAGCCTCAGAGAAGTGAGTAAAGATTAGCTGAGTTTGCGTGATGTCTAAGTGACTCAGTCTGGTGTTGCCTTTATGTCGCCATGTGCAGTGCGTCTGACTTTGTGTTTGTGTGCGTGTGTGCGTCAGGACCGTGCCACAGTGGATCACAGTGGACGAGAACCTTTTTACACACACACACACACACTGTGCAAACAGTACGATCAGAGCCGGCAGGTCATGACTGAAGTGCCCTTGAGCAAGGCACCTAACCCCCAGGTGCCATGGCTAGGGCTGCCCACCGCTCTGGGCATGTGTGCTCACTGCCCCTTAGTGCTCACTAGTGTGTGTGTGTGTGTGTGTGTGTGTGTGTGTTTCACTGCACGGATTGTGTTAAACTTGAATTTCCCTCTGCGATCAGCAAAATATCTATCTATCTGTCTATCTATCTCTCTACATGCTTTAAATCTAAGTTTAGAATTAGGATTAGGGTTAGGACTGAGCTAGTAATAATTATGGTTAAGGTTAGGGTAGGTCTAATATATATAGGTGGAAGTCTTTGTAACATCCACCAACATTTTTGTGTCTGTGTGTCTGTGTGTCTGTAGGTGGGGATAGTGGTCAGCTGTGAGGATCTGTACACTAACAGTCACTGGAAGGTCTGCCAAGCATTTGCCACATTTGTAGCTCGGAGCTCGGGGAATGAGAAGGTGAGAGATGATGGAGAATTGTTTTATTTTTGATAAATCTCAGAAAACACTGATAAAAACTTTCAAGTTTGTTAAGATTAGTATAAGAATTAGTCTATTTCACTGAAAGCTGACTGTGTAAATAAGCACAGAGAACCTTTTTTACCTTAAAAATATGTTGCATTTGTGACATCTCCTTTGGAACAATATCTTGTGCCCTGGCCATCTGTTTTATTTTTCTAAATAATCATAAGCAACAATAAGTTTTGTGAACTATTCACCCTGTGTTTATTTCTTTTTCTTGGTGGAGATGCAATGCTTTCACTGAAGGTCATCTTTCTGGCCACTTTACTTTTAAATTAGCTTCATTGCTTTGAAGACAGGTTTGTGACTCTGGTTCCTCTGGTGTTTGTTTGCATGGGGATATTGCAACCCCACTGATAATTTCAGAATATAGACATGTTAAAATATAAAAGAAGAACCATCATAGATCTATGACATGCTAGTGTTCCATCCAATAACTTTGTAATCCACAACTAAGCTTCCAACATCAGCAACTGACAGCAGTTATTCTCTTATGGCTGAATACAATCCAATCCGCACAGCAATTGTCTGGTTTTCAGGCATTCCTTCATTTATTCATTTGTTTGTATTGCATTTTTTTAAAAGATGTAACATGTTCAATCTTTTTATTTTGCAATTACACTGACTGATTGAGAAGAGACTGATAAGTGCATGTCTGCGCAGGTGTATTTGAAGCAACTGGTTCCTCAGACTCATCGAGAGCAGGTGGAGTACAGTGTAGCTGCAGAGAGACGCAGGATGAGGCTCGTTCATGCAGATATCATGACAGATCTGCTGAATAGCACCAGCTTCCAGAGTGCAGTCAGTGAAGACATATGTGGTAAGAGTTAGTTTCACTTCCCCTTAATCATAAACACTGCAAAGACCAGTATGAACTTGTCAAATAATCACACACTCACTAACTCACACTTAGCAGGATAAAGGTTCTCCACTAGGGGGACCTAATAGAACTCAAGCAGCTTTTTCTGTACACCACTGAGAAGGAGGAAAAACACACCAGCAGGATCTCATGAAAGCACACACACACTCATGTTTTCATTGTCAGTAACAGTAGTTCCATTTTTTTGATTAATTGCTGTGTAGAGGGTCAGGATGAAGAAGAGGTGATCCCAACTGAGAGAACCCGGGTGGAAAGTGTGGAGCTGGTCCTCCCTCCTCATGCTAACCACCAGGTCAACACCTTTGGGGGTCAGATCATGGCGTGGATGGAGAATGTGGCCACTATCGCTGCCAGGTAACATTTCATTATCATCTCAACACACGGTCAAAGGAGCACTTGTCCTTCTCTAGTCACCCCTGCACTTCTGAAATTAAATAAAGCTTGTAACAAATTATACTCCTTTGAGAAGACTTTATGCTAAATCTGGGAACATTTCTGTGAGGCTTTGATAGCATTCAGCCACAAGAACCTTGGACAGGTTGGGTACTGATATTGGATGATGAGTTCTAGATCACAAAATCACAGGTGCTTAAAAATGGGGCTTCAGTAGATCACACTATATATTCACACTGCACACTTAGACTCGGATATTTCATGCATCTATTATTAAAATCAGATCAGTTCTACCAAGGCCCAGGAGTTAATATTTACCCACATTATGAAAGCCACTCTGAAATGACTAAGCGATCAATGTTTGAACTTTTACTTGCAGTAGTGCAAAAACAAAGCTGAGAGAATAGATCTGGATGTGATCATTTGCTCAGTCCTGTATTTATTAAAACATTATCAGTGATAAGGTCCTGGAGATTAATTATTAGGTTTCAACTTTTTATCACTGAGTATGAAACAAACAGACTTTTATTATGACCTTTTTTATTATACCTTTTTAAGCACTGGGACTATTCTGATTGGCGGATCTGTGTTGTGCCTCTTTCCTAAAGCAGTCCAATCTGAAACCCTAGTCATACTATCAGTGTAAATGAGTGGGGCTAAACAAGAATAGGCAGAATAGGACTGTGTATCAAAATATTTTGGATATGGTGGATGTATAGACAACAAAAAGGAACTGTTTTTCATTTTAGTCTCAATATAAGATCTGTGTGGACTGGGGACTGAGCTGTGGATTTCAAAATTTAATAGTGTTTACATAATGAATGGATGGACATCTGGATCTTTGTATATATGTAGCTTTACATTTACTTTTAAAGATAAAATTAGAGTGATATATATATATATATATATATATATATATATATATATATATATATATATATATATATATATATAAATCGCTCTATATATAATAAATAAATATATATTTATTACATGTTGTCCAACCACAATTGTTTTTTCCTAATGGAGGTATGGTTGTGAACATCTCTTTAATCAGCATCTTTCTTTCCTTCCAGCCGTTTATCTAATGCCCATCCAACTCTGAGGAGCATCGACATGTTCCACTTTAGAGGACCCTCACAGGTCGGAGATCGACTGATCCTCAAAGCCATTGTCAACAACACCTTTAAGAACAGGTCAGACTGTTTTCACAGGCAGAAACCCATGGGTTTGGTCCATTTTAGATGTGCTTAATTACGGTTGTAAAGTAAACATCATATACACATTATGTCCAAAACTTTGTAGGCACCATGTATGAGTACTGAAGCATATTTGAAACGTTTTAGGTGTTCAGTCTCCATCAAAAACTCATGAAGCAAAAAGGGGCATGCTGAAGCAGATGCAAAATGTTTGATGAGCAAGTGTCCATAAACCTTTGACCATGTAGTGTATTTATTGATGTTTATTAATGACAGGGGTATATGTACTGTTTGTTATTGATAGTATGGAGGTGGGGGTGTGTGCTGAGGCGTATCATGGGGAGGAGCCTCTGAGACACATAAACAGTGCCTTCATGATCTTTGAGGTTCTGGATGAGAACGGAGTTCCTCGCTCTCTACCTCCCATACGACCCGAACCCCAGGTGTGGCCTTTCCCCACTTTATCTCACACTTTCTCTGAGCGTCACACAGGAACTTCAAATGTACAGTTTGGTAAAAAACCTAGATTACAATTTTCCAGCTAATACAGCACATCAGCCAAGACATGCTGTGAAATAAGCACTGGAGCACAAGGCTATGTGTAATATGTAAGTTAAAGGAAAGATAGAGGAAAAATATACCTTATAGAATATATCTTTATATAATCGCCATACATAAATTATGTAAATATATTTTTTCCTTCTTCAAATTTAGAGGGAATTTATTTACTTAGAAAGGTATATTCATTCATTCATTCATTCATTCATTCGTTTATTCATTATCTGTAACCGCTTATCCACTTCAGGGTCACGGTGGGTCCAGAGCCTACCTGGAATCATTGGGCGCACGGCAGGAGCACACCCGGGAGGTGGCGCCAGTCATTCACAGGGCAACACACACACACTCACACACATTCACTCACACACTCGCACCTACGGACACTTTTGAGTCGCCAATCCACCTACCAACGTGGGTTTTTGGACTGTGGGAGGAAACCGGAGCACCCGGAGGAAACCCACGCGGACACGGGGAGAACACACCAAACTCCTCACCGACAGTCACCCGGAGCGGGAATCAAACCCACGGAAAGGAATATATATTTTTAAATTTACATTTAATTTATTCTGCAGTAATATTACTGATATAAGACAAAATGAACAGCGCAGAGGGTGGTACAGTGGCGCAACATGTTGTGTCACTGTTACACAGCTCATGGGATTGTGTAATCAATCCCAGCCTTGAGTCACTGTCTGTGAGGAGTGTGGTGTGTTCTCCCTGTGTCTGCATGGGTTTTTTCTGTGTGTGAGAGTGACTGGTTGAGTGTATGAAAATTTCCACAGCTGTGAGTGACTGCTCTGTCCATTGTGTGTTCCTCCCTTACCCACCGTGATCCTGAACTGAATAAAGCACTTACAGAAAATGAATGAATAAATGAATAAACGTATCAATTGAGCAGCTAATGTCTGGGATTTTCTCTGACAGGATGGAGAGAGGAGATACCGGGAAGCTATCGCCAGAAAGAAAATTCGCCTGGACAGGTAAAGATCTTTAAATACAGGAGCATCTCAATACATTACAATATCAGCGAAAAGTTCATTCATTACAGAAATTAAATTCAAAAAGTGAAACTCATATTATATAGATTCATTACAAACGGTGATCTACTTCAAGCGTACCTTCTAATTTACTGAGATGCATCTGTATCTTCCAAAATACATGTCGGAGTCTGGCTGTCATGCTCTGAGCTCAACCATATTTGGCGGTATAGACACAAACTTGTTATGAAATGTGCTATAAAAATAAATATGCCTCCTTAAAATTAATGTTACCTACGATGTCCTTCTGAGGATTACCCATGATGCTCAGCTGTTTTGTATGAGAATGAATTTGCACATATTGTCACTAAACTGAACTTTATGTCCCTCCAGAAAATACATAATCTCCTGTAAACACACAGAAATGCCTTTATCAGTGCCCTGGGACACCTCCAACCAGGTACTGTGTTCTGCTATTCCTCTCCTGAGAATAAACTGGGGGTCTGCTGATAACATGCCTTATACAGAATGTTTTATAAGAGTCCTTATCACTTGCTGAAGAGATAAGGCCAAGGACAATCTTTTGATCATCAGTTTTCTGAACTGAATAACCCATAACTAAAAATATGTGCATACTAAAATATTCCTGATATGTCTGCAGGTGTATCTCAGCTACAATAACGTCTTTGCTCTGAAGATGCTGGCAGCCAAAAATAAGTGGGTCTTGAGTTCTAAGAAGAACAATGTGAGTTCTTTTTAAATGAACACTAGGTAGTTGTTTTCATTAAAATTACAGCCCCAAATCATTGTAATGCCCCACTGAGCTGAAATAGGGAGTCTCTGTCATTGCTACTTTGGGCTTACCACTTAGCATGTGAATTACATTGTGCAGCTGTAGGGGGAGCCCAGGAGCAAAAATATCAAATCTTACGTAGTGTTGCTTTCATATATGATTTATTATTTAAAAACTGATTTAACAATAGCAGATAGTACAATTGCTTTTATATGTGGCACTGACAGTACTATTTAAGAATTTATATTTACTGGATAATCAATATATGATTTTGAATAACTCTGTGAAGATTCTGAATTAGTAGATATTTGTAATTCTTAATATATACTATATATTTTATAGTGGATAAAATAAAATTCATAGTAGATAATGAAGAATATTTAGTAATCCCTAATACTCTGTGGGCGGCGTGGTGGGTTTCTTCTGGGTGTTCTGGTTTCTTCCCACGGTCCAAAAACATTTGGATTGACTACTCAAAAGTGTCCATAGGTGTGAATGTGTAAGTGTGTTTCGGCCTGCAAAGGACTGGCGCCCCCTCCAGGGTGTGTTCCCGCATTGTGCCTAGTGATTCTGGGTAGGCTCCAGACCCACCGTGACCGTAAACTGGATAAGTGGTTACAGACAATTAATGAATAAATGAATGAACACTAGGTAATAGTTCTGAATAATTTATAAAAGTTACAAAATAGTATGTTTGAAGATTAATAACTGAATAATAAGTCTTAAGTTTAGGAATTAAATGAGCACTGTTCTCTGACGGTGGATTTATCTGTGGTTCCAGGTGAAGCTGTTCACTCTTGAGGAGAACCAGACACTGAGTGTCCGAGTTGAGTCTGAGGTGAAGGTCCCAGCAGCAAGAGCTTTCCTCCTGCTCTCGGACCACAGCCGCAGATGCGAATGGGACAAACACTACAAGTACAGCACTCCCCATAATTCCTGCTTCTGTCTGTGTGCTGAAAAGACTCACTTAAGATTAAAAGACAACTCACTTATAATAGGAGCCATTAGTCAAGTTCTGAATTCTGTGAGATAATATAAAATGCACATCAAAAATGATGTGTGTGTGTCCAGGCAGTGTGAGCTGATAGTACGAGTCGATGACGATGATCTGATCTATCGGGTTGTCACTCCCTCAGTCAGCGAGGGAGGAAAAGTCCAGGACTTTATCCTGTTGGCTTCCAGGAGACCACCCTGCGACAGTGGGTGAGGAATAACAGGTTTTGAATGCACCTCTTTATTTCATTGGTCAGTTTCTAAAATTAAAGGGCACAATTGTGTTTTCAGGGACCCGTATGTTGTTGCCTTGAGGTCAGTGTCCCTCCCCACACACCCTGCCACTGACGAGTTCAATAGAGGCGAGGTGATCTGTGCTGGATTCACCATTTATGAAGTCTCCCAAAGTGTTTGCAAGGTAAGTGGTTAGAAAATGAAATTCTAATTCAAGTTAATATTAAAAAAAAAAAGTTGTATTACATGGTATGTTTGAACATTTCTAAAAAAAAACGTATTATGAATTTAAAAAATAAATCAAATTGATTGATCAGTGTAGATTGTTGATTAATTAGATGTGAATTTACTAATTCAGCTTAATAACAGTTTGTGGCGAGGAGAGTTCTGAAAGCTGAGTTTGGCAGGGTGAAGCTTCTCCAAAAGGTGGAGCTGTTAGCTCTTTAAATTATTGGTTTACTTCAACCTGTTTTATTTTTCTTTTTGTGTTCTTTCTTTTCCTAGATTAATTACTTTAATCAGACCAATCCGGGAGTATTGCCATACATCTCCACAGATATCGCTGGACTTTCCTCCAGCTTCTGCTCCACCTTCCTCTCTTGCAGCCAGTTCCTTCTGGAGAATAGAACCACACGTTGTGTCCTCTCTAATGTTGCACTGTAGTTTCCAGTTCTTTTACTGATTTCAGACTGTTAACTTACTCACTTTAGAAAACTGGAGACTGTACAGTTTACATGAACACTAACAGTGGAATTTATTTGGGCTTTTTATGGTGTGGTAATTTTAGAGATTATAGAAAAATGGTACTTTTGTCTTTAAGTTAAATGGTGAAATGTTGTGAAAGGGGTCAGTTTACAGTCAGTTTACATGTGAATCTTGATAGTTCTGTGTGTGTTGTCTATGCCAGAAATCTGTTAATGTACATTTCAGTTATTAATATTCAAACCTGCATTAAACATTAATTTGTTCTCATTGAAGTAAGTTCATTTCTAACAAAAACAGTTTAACAACAATCTTAAATCTCCAGATTACAAGTAGGGTTAACATTTTTAAAAAAGGTATTGATGACCTGTAAATTAACCCACCCGGACAAAACACAGGAACACACTATGGACAAAGCACCAGTCCATCACAGGGCATCACACTCTCACCCAGTAACTAGCAAGGCAGGAAGAACCAGGGTATTACAGGAATATCACACACTAACTCCAGAACCCTTTTGGAAAGGAAATTGTTTTCACACAGAAGGTTTTGCACAAAATTTTGAAACAGTGCCACCATGAGGCCAAATTACAAAACAAAACAGGCCAATATTATGTGTAACCGGTGTATATTGTCTCGATTTCTTAAGGTAATATCATTTATTGTGCTATTTTTAAAGGCCTCTCAACCTTTATTCTTTAGCTAAATTATAAAAGGTCCGCTGTTTATTCCATCTGTGGATAGACATCAAACCCTGAGCTCCAGACTCCTTCCCTTCCTTCTGTTCCACTGTGAGAGAGAAGCGTGTCTGAGCTTGGAGAAGGCTAATATGTCCATCCTTTGACCTTTCTAAATAATCAGCCTCAAGCTGAAAAGAGACGTCCTGCCAGGTTCCCTGGAAAAGGTCCATCATGTCCTCCACCAGCTCAGGAGTGTAGCCTTGGAGAAGAACAGTCTGGGGCCAACTTGGAGCTATGGTCACATATGGAAAGTTCTGGTTAATGGAGCTCAGAAACTCCAGGCCAGGGATGTAGCCTTGGACATTAAAGGATCTGTGCGCCACTTCCATGTTTATCCAGGTCGGATGGTACAGCATGCCACTATCATAAGCCTCACGAAGAATCTGCAGAGATACAGTCAGAAGATTTTGGGACTTCACCCTCAGGTAGATGCCCCATGGCTTCTTTGAGGACAAAATCAGATCAAGACACTCCTTGAGAGGAAACTCTGCCTGGAAGTCTTCAACAACTGGAATCTTCTGCTTTCCTGATCCAGATATTACAGGGATCACAAGCATCCCACCAGGCTTGTCTACGAGGAAAGGAACCACAGGGTGTAAAATTAATCCTCTATAACCATCTCCTTCAGTTATTAACCATTAATCTTAAAACCAACTGTTTTTTAATCTCTAAGAAATATTCAGTGACTACAACGTATTCAAGAATTGCAACAAATTATTCATTATCTACTATGAATTATTCAGTATCCACTATAAATATATATAAAATACTAAGAATAATTTTGTATCTTCACAGAATTATTCAACATCATCTATGTTTTACTGTATTATTCGTTTATTCATTCATTCGTTGTCCGTAACTGCTTATCCAGTTCAGGGCAGTGGCAAATCCAGAGCTTACCTGGAATCACTGGGCGCAAGGTGGTTAAACACCCTGGATGAGGCATGGATTATATGTTTATAAATGCATATAATTTCTATTAAAGGAACACAAGATAAGCTTGGGCATGTTTTCCCCCGGGCTCCCCCTGCAGGTGCAGTTACAGCACAGTCCTGAACTCCAGGACAGGGAGCGTGCTTTCCTATTCTCATCCAGAATTTACATGGAGCAGTTTCTACAGTGCTGAGCCCGGAGTAGCAATGACAGACGCTCTATTTTCCGTATTACAACTTAGTGGACCATCACAATTATTTAATTTTATGGTAAAAAAAACGTGTTGCTTTCATATTGTGCGTTATTTATTAATTTAAATCATTACATTACAAAATGCTCATACCTTTGAGTATAGACTTCAGAGAATCTTTGTCAGTCACTGTCTCCCACAAGATGTTTAGGCCATCATTGTTCTCAGGCTTAAAATAGTCGAATATGTCCCCACCCGAGTAGAACTTTCGGGGTCTGTCTCTGTGCCCTGGACCGTGTAGAACATCAGATATATTAATAAATATGTAAAAATGCTTCTGATAAATTATTATGGCTTTTAACTTTGAGTTTATAAGTATCTCCCCATTATGAGCCTGGTCTTGGTGATGTTACAAAGATGGCTGCTCGTTAAGGACTTTCTGAAGTTACTCACTTGCAGCTTCTTTGAATTGGGAGAGCACAGGCTCATAGATGTCGTAATAGATTCGCTGAGGGTTGCTGTTGTCTCTGATGAAGAGGAGGTCATTCAGAGTGGGGTTCTCCTTTCCCTGCCACAAGGTTAAACTGAACCTGGAACATACCAAGTTAAACTAAACAAGGACATGCCCTTTTTCTCTTTTGATCAAATGATGCAGCAAGATGTAACCTCAAAACACCTCTGCGTGATATTTCATTGTGCTATGTGTGTATGTTGCAAATATGAATTTTGTGAAGGTGGACGGGAGTCTTCAAAGTGGTAAAATACCTGGAGGACTGTCTGAGGAGCCAGCTGAGATGTGGCCATCCATTCCTGACCATGACTGCCAGAACAGGGAAGGTGATTTTCTGAGGAAGGTGTTTGATGACATTGTACATCTTCTCCACCATGGCCTGGGAGTAGGTCACATTGGGGAACTGGGGAACATAGAGAACCTTCCAGCCAGGAGAGATGGTCACATCTGGGAATTTAGTCTCAATGAGGTCTAGAAACCTGGTGGGTTTGAGGAACAAGTGACTATTAATCTGAAGACTATTAACGCCTTTTTTACAGTTTATTTTTACCCAATTTTCTTCATAATTTAGTAAATGCCAATTTCACACAATAGCTAGACCTCCCCTAATCACAAATTGCTACCATGTTTAAAATGTAATGATAAAGTGACTATACTTTTTTAAAAAAGGAGGACAGTGGGAGGTCCTGGGTGGCCATTGTTAGGATGTTGTGGCTGGGGCTTCAACTATGCCTATGTTGTAGGACTGGGCTGGGCAACAACCAAAGACAAAATGTTTAACATCTTTTACATAGCATGATGTTTATTTTCATGTGAATATAAAAATATCAAAAAGGTCAGGTAATGTCGAACTGATTTGTGTTTATTTACATTCATGCTGAGGTGTTTTAGTCAGTCATTTGTCATGGGAAACAGTTTGGCTGATGTAGATGTACATCAATGGCTGATGCAGATGCAGGTTGTAGACTAATAGTAGTGGTGAGAGATGTTTAAAGCTGTATAAATCCAAATACAGAATGTCTGTCAAATATAGGAGCAAAGGCTGACGTGAAATCAATGTGAAATCCTGGACACAATTTCGATCTCCCAGCTGTATGTTTATTTCACATTCCAAAAAGAGGACATGTCTGGGAAAAAAGGACATATGGTCACCCTAATAATGCAGCAGATACTTCCTCCAAGATGCATAAAGCTCCACTGCTCCACCTTTTGAACTGCTGCTAATACAATGCCACTAGTGTTCAACACACTTGGAGAAGAACACTAATTGTCCAGTTCTGTTGTCTAACTAATTGTAATTCATATGAAATTCTTATTAATGTAGCTCTCACCGAGTGGCATTGATCACAGGCCAGAAATTGGGAACATTGGGGCCGGGGAGAATATCAGCATTGATCCACACAGGACGATGGATTCCTGTTTGATTCTTGATGCGCAGAAGATCAAGTGAGGGCTCGACGGCTTGGAGACTTTTAAAGTCCAGTTTGATTCCTATTCAGAGTATAAACAAGTTATTGAAATGACAAAAATACAATTTAACAAATCACACCTGTGTATTACAATTATTTTTTTCCACCTTTCTTAGATTTGAGCACAGTATCCAGCCACTCTTCCAGCGTGTTGTCGCTGTAGACGTCTGGGGGATGAGCCATGATGGGAAGGTTGGTTTCGTTGACAGTGTTATGGCCTTCCACGTTTACATCTGCCTCCAGAATCATGACTCCACCTGATTTGATTCGCATGAGGAATATGTTGGCTTTATATGAAGTGATATTGCATTTGAGTTGATCATAACATCTGTTTATTCAGTGTCTTGAGATTATTTTTTGACACTGATAAGAAACAGCAATTAAATAATGTTAGCATTAAATGTCTTTGTAATTACATAACATTGAAGGATAAGGCTTGAAAACTTAGTCTAAAACGACAGTTCAGGAAAAAAAATTGGGCAATTACTTTCCAGGGCTTTGTTCATCTCAGCTTTGCTGTTTGCAGCATGATACCAAGTGGCATAGAGTCCATCCTTCTCCTGAATCTCTCCATTTTGGATGAGAAATTCCAGCATATCTCCATCTGTAGGGAACGGCATCATGGTCTCTGAGGTTCCTGAGGACATTGTCAGCCAAATACACATTATAAATTCTGTATACACTACAAATCTTTTGAGGTAATGTCATTGGCTGGCATTTTCTTTAATCAGCAACACTGTAAGAACCATCTTTTTTTTTTTTTAAGTATACATTACATTTTTTAACTTTTGATACTTTTTGTTATGGGGGAAAAAAGAGGGGATATTCTGTCCAAAGACAATCATTCTATATAGAACCACAAACTGTCAAAGAACCATTTACAGGCTTAAAAACTCTTTGCCTAGTGAAGGGGTTCTTCACATGTATGAAAAAATATATTGCATATGGTTCTAAATTGACTGATTTTGAAAAATTTTCACATAACACATACATTTCTAATAGTTTTCATGTCAAGCAACAGCAGAACCCTTTTTTGATGTTATATAGAATTTTTTCCAAAACGTTTCCTCATGCAAATAATATTTGAGTTCATGGTTCTGTATAAAACTGTGCTTACAGAAGAACACTTGAAAAGCCATCTTTTGTTAGTGTGTACAATATATACACTACTAGAATCACTTCTCATATTAATAAGCACTTTATTTTAAAGAATATTTAAATAAATACAGTTACCTGTATCCGAGTTCTTGGTCAGCAGTACAGAGGTCACAGTGATGATGATCAGCAGCAGAATTAAACCAACTCCAACACACAACATGGTGAACTGCTCCTTGGTGAAAACTCCCAGGACACTCTTCACATTCTTCTCTTCATCTTGTTCCTCGTCCACTCCTTTTTCCTCCCTACCTTCCATTTTACTAAATTTTCTTTGTTGTATAATTTTTCCCAGTGTAGAAGGTGGATCAGAGTAAAGCTCTGTCCTTTCTCAGTGTGAGTGTGTTTTTATGGGTGTTTGGGACACACTTGACCATTTAGAGTGTTGCTAAATCTTATCACTGAACCATAAAGAGAAGTGACTCTGTTATCTAACTTCAGTAAATGATTCTTGGCCTTTGTATTTAACAGAAACTGCTAGGTCTGGGCTGGTGATTTTCTTTGATTAACTATGTAGAAAATAACCGTTTATTTATTTAAATATGGTATTTAACTCTATTTATTGTATTAAAGAAAGGAACTGAACATTTTTAACAAATTTTAACTTCCAGGCATTTGTTTTTGCTTAGCTTTGCATGATAACTTCTCTGAAGTCATTTTTGACAGACACATTAAGACACCAGCCCTTTTTTTTGATGTATGAAAGCTGAGATACAACTTTGCTTAGGGACATCTTGAGACTTTTTGAAGCTGTTTTGCTCTCAAACTGTGGTCTGAGAATGTCCTGAAATGTACATTGTATGTTGTTATCTGCAACAAACATGTTCAACCAGCTCAGGTCAACAGACGCACTTCTACAGCAATCACACCTGTGTTAGGTAGGACAAAGATGTAATTAGTTAAAAATAACATTATTAAATTTGTTATTAAAATTAAACTACACATTTTGTTTAACAGTCAACACAGGTGATTAATCATTAATAATGTCACTTAAAAACATGCCAAAGTTTAACATTGTTTATATCATACATGCAGTACACTACACAAGTGCAGGGGGCAATATGTCAGCTTTATATTCGTTGGAATTACAGATTGCAGAAATAATGCTTAGACAAAAACAGTGCTTGAACCCATTTTATAGAATGTCAGCATAATTCATGAGCATATCACTGAGGAAGACCAGGCAAAAACAAAGACAAGTCATGTGATATATCACTATGCACTGCAACCTCATGTGGCAGTCACTTAAAGAATAAAAGCAAATGTTAGCAGTCATGCTATCTGATCTTCTTTTCGAGTGCAGTCTGAGGCCGGTTGGAGGTTTTCTCTGGGATAATCAGTCTAATCCTCCTTTTTGGGGAGCCATCATCTGAGGACAGATACTCCTGGACAACAGGGGGGGCTGTAGAGGTTGGAGTTTCAGGATATTCTCCCGTTTCTTGTGTAACAGTAGGGTCTTCCTGTGGACCACTGATGTCTTCCAGTGTGGTAACTGCTGCTGAAAGATCTAAACTGTGTGTTAAAGGGACAGCAGAGTTTTGCAAGATCTGATTTTCAGAGGTGGTGGCATTAGTATCAAGACTCAAGAGGTTACTACCAGCCTGGATCTGTCCATCAGATTGAAGATCGGTGGAAATTACTTTATTGACATCTGTATTATCCTCATTAGGTCCCGGTTTGATTTTAGATGAAGTGTTATCATTGTCTTCTTCTATTGTTGCTGTTTCATCCTCTTTTTCATTTTCAGAGTGCTTGGATCCTTTTAGTGCCTTGCTTCCTGAACGAGGAGTCTTGTTTTTCTTGGATTTTGATTTGGAATAATCCTTTTTTGCCTTGATTTTGTCATTTTTGCCCTTTGTGGATGTCTCGTTGGTGTCATAGTCTTCATGGCTATGACTGGAGGTGGACTGAATCCGGTTTCTTCTAAGAGGATTCAGATTTATCTTGACCTTTAACTTCCTATTTAACTGAGATCCTGGTTTATGCTTATGTGTGCTACTTATTTTGCCAGATGTTTTGCCTAATTTGAAGGATTTGACCCATTTTGGGTCCAATTCCAGTGGGGTATGTGATGTTTTTGTCTTGCTGATTCTGTATGGACCCTCATGGTCTTTACCACATACAACAACGGCTTGCTCCGATGGCCGTGACAAATCAAAGGTCACACTTCTCTGCTCTCGAGCTTGACTTTCTGCACTTGTCTGTTTATAATTTAAACTATCTCTGTACAAAATAGCCTCTGATGTTTTCTCCTCACTGGGCCATATGTTCTCTTTGTGGTCTTTGAGCAAAAGGTCTTGGTTTCCATTCCCAGTTTGTCTGTATTCATAAGTTTGATGACAGTGAAGGCAGTTAATGGTTTGGTAAAGAGGTAAAGCACCACAGCCCTGCAATTCAGAAGGATTATTTTTGTGGTTCCCAAGAGTTTTCTGGTGCATTTGTTCCTGAGGTGTAAATGTTTGTCTCTGGGAAACTGAAATGTGTCTTCTTAGAGCCAACTGCTGCATACTTAATGTGGACAGATCTGTTGAAACTCCACTTTGGGGACCATTATCTTGACCACGAAGATGGTGGTTGTTCACACTGCCATTTATTTTTTCAGTATGTCTTTGAGCTCTAATATCTGTGAATTAAACACATCGTTAGGTTAGTTTAATAGTCAAAATTGTAAGTGTGTTGCCCTTAATGTAATAAGAGCAACTATACTACAGGCAAGAAAATCTTAAAATTTCTCAGAGGATTTGTTGCCATTCAGCCAGGAAAACTTGGTCAAGTCAGGTACTAATATGTGTGATTAGTTCTGGATCACACACTACTCCAACTAATATGAAATGTATTGGGTGGAGCTCCATCACACCAAAAAAACACAGTTCCACAGCCCAGTGCTGGAAGGCTTCATACACCTCTAGCGACTCTTTGCATTGGGCACAGCTGTTCCAGACCATCACATTTTACTTAAAGCATTTCTATGGAGTTAATGCCATCTGAACACAGTTCCACTGCTCATGGGAGGTTTTAGACCCCTCTAGCTCAAGCTTGGTAAGGGGCACAGTGATGTTAGGTTTATGTGTAGAGCAACTCATTGTTTTGGTCAATAATTTTCAATCCAGAAAGCATTTTCTACATCACCTTTAATTCTCGACTGAAGAACTGAGTGTGTTTCACACTCTTTCCACTGGTCACTGTCCACAGGGGTCGACCAGCCTTCTTCTCTCTTATGTTGGACTCCTATTTGATTGACTCTGTGCAGCACAGTCTCCCTTCGGCCACCCTCCTGATCAGCTGTTTCCAGGTGTGCTGAGCTGCAGTTGTGGCAGATGAAATGGTTTTCCACTGATCTGATGTCGTACGAGGCACTCTCTTTGCTCCAGGGTTGATGGGGTCTGTGGTTGCTGTTATGGAGGGAATAAGCCATGGAGAGAGCCTCTTTTCCCTCAGTATATTCCCACCGAGCCGAGGCCTGGCTGGACTGGTCCTCAGCTTCATTCTTCTCCTGGACACATCTAAATCGCTTTCCCAGTTTCCTGTACACAAGAGCCAACACTCCCAGTGTAATCCCAACTCCACCTGCAATACAGGGAATCCAGGGTCAGAAAATTCTGTCTAGTTAGAGTAAGAGTTCTCCAATGATTCTGCATCATGTTATTTAACGGCTAATATACTGCTACCCAGTGGTCTGGAGAAATCTGAAATTGTGCACTAAACCTGTTTCAAATATGGCTGTTGCAGTTTTTGGGAGAAAAGTAAAAATAATACATAATCACTATCATAAATGGTGTTTGTCCATTACTGGTGGTAAATATGACTTACAGCTCCTAAAATTGGACATATTATGAAAGAAATATCACTTGTTCAGTGCATGTGCACATTAATGTGGGCACCTGGAGTCCGCCAACCTGCACACTGTGAATCAAGACCACCCAGTTTTTTTTTTCCTGTGTGCTGCCTAAGTCAGAAAACATGGAATAAAACGACCCATTCTAATTCTGCTCCGTGTCTGAGTCTCTCCAATGCAGGACCTGTGAGTGAGCAAAGACCAGGTTGAAAGACGAGCTTCTGTCTGTTGTTAAGTGTCTCGTGTCTCTCATCAGTGCTGGGTCGGAGCACGCTGGGAGTCCCTCTGTTGACTGCCACATCTGCCCGTGTCTCATTCGTGTTTGTTCAGTTGTTTTGTTTAGTTTATGTCTGTGAGGGTATCTGTGTGTTGTGGGTTTTTCTCATCTGCTGCTCTGAGATCTAACCTGGGGGACCTGGTTTCTCCATCGCTGCCCTGAGGTTAGCTGTTTGCTATCTCCGATGCTAATGGCTGGGCATACCTGTCTTCGCTGTTCTGTCCCCTACGACTGTAGACTGAGAAGCCTGCTGTGGCTGCCCCTTTTGTCAACTGAGGGAGTGTTTGCTCAGTTGACAACAGGGCGGGGCTAGCGACCTGCAGACTATGCTACTCTGTAAAGGGTGGTCTATTTCCAGCTACGGCCGCTAAAACTGCTAGTATTTACAATTACTGTTGATCTTGGGACCTATTGTAGCCCTGTAGCTTGGTGCTGCTCACAGACCTCTTATCTATTCTTGTTTCATTTATTTCTTTATTGTTTGGCTGTGTAATCTGTATTGTATCATTTTGTATTTCCCTGTCTTTCATTTATTGCTTTCTTTTTTCTGTGTCCTAATATTGCCAATGCTTTGGGGTCTTGAAAAGCGCTTTGAAAATAATAAAATGTATTATTATTATTATTATTATTATTATTATTATTAAATGCAGCAAAACTGAGCAAAATGGAGAGCAAGAACAGAGTGAAAATGGCTGAAAATCAGAGCTTCTGCTCCTTGCTCCTAACTGCTGTGCATAAGGTGAACAGCGAGAACCTCGTTATTATTTAAAGGAACACGTTCTGAGAGTGACGGTTTTGAACAGACGGCTGTGGGGTTTGTGGGGTTTTGACTAAAGCAGGACACAGATGTTTCAGATGTCCCATTAAAAAATAAATAAATAAACTGAGTCAAACTGAGTGACTTACCCAAAAAGGAGCAGGCAGCTGTGATAGTAACATCTCTAATGTAGTGCTGAGGTGTGACTGGACACTTTGAAACAACTGTAACTGTAATGTTGCTGTTAGCTGGTGCACAGTTAGCATCAGTAAGCTCCAAAACTGTCTTCACGGCTGGGTTGTTGAAGCTAACACATTCCATTTTCTGCCCATTGTACAACACGTTGCCTGGAGACTGAATATAACTGTTAAGAAATAATGCTAGCTCTCTTAGTGTGCAGGTACAGTTCCAGCGGTTTAAGTCCAGGTTTAGCACAGACAGTGAAGAGAGATAGGAAAAAGCATCTGGGGCATTTTCAAGTTTATTCCGAGATAGATCCAAGCTACGAAGTTGTGGTAGGTTCCGGAAACTGTTTCGACCCAGGTATGCGATGAGGTTGTCTGACAAATCCAGAACTTCCAAGTTCCTCAGGTCAGAAGATGCAAACGTGCTCGAATTCAAGCTGGTCAGAAGGTTCCCCTTTAGCAGAAGAGTTTTCAAAGCTTTGGTGCCTTGAAACCAAGAGCCATCAATGTCCCTCAGGGCATTATTCCCCAAATGGAGGGTCTCCAGTTTACGGAGCCAGGAGAAGGTCACTGTGTCCAGGGCCTGGTTTGAGATGCGGTTGTGGTCCAGTATTAAAGTTCGGAGGATTGTGAGGTTCTGGAAAGCCTTGTCCAAGATGGTAGAGATGAGATTGTTGCTGAGGGCCAAGACGCTCATATTGGAGGATTCTGAGAATACAACGCTGCCCACAGTGTCGATCAATCCATCTGTCAGCATCAGGGCTTTGGCAGAGTCAGGAACCTCTGAAGATGACAGAAAAAGTATATGAGAAACACTTGTGGACACTTAGCATCTTAGCTGTGTCAACACTAATACCTGAAGATATCAGCAGAGTCAGCTTATTACAACAGATCCAGCCCCCCCAAGAAAATCAGAAACTGAGATTCCCCTGGTGAGGGACAAATCCAGAATGGAGATTAAAAATTCCCCTGGCCAGGGGAGTCCCAGTTTGTAAGTTTCTGAGTTCCTCAGAGGGTTGGATAAGTGGGTATGAAAGCAGACCAGTGGATCCCCTCATGAAATATTTTTATTGATTATCTTATATACTCAGATAGCCACTTCAAACATCTTTAATTACACTGTAGTACAATCACCTATGATAGCAGACAACTTATTGCAGATGATGGCATCCTCAGAGCACACAACACAGGAGGCTGGACAGGACGAAGAAACATGGACTTGAGCAAGTGATACCAACAGTATTAGGAGAACACCTGAGAAGGACAGATACCATAGTTACCAAAGTTTAACAAGGTTATAATCATTAGAACACAAAGTGTATACTTACTTCTCATGATTTGTCAGTCAATGGGATGCACTGTGTTGCATTTGCTTCTCCACAACATCCTGTGTTTACTTGAACTTGTTCTTCATTCTTCATAGTGGTGACCACACTGGAGTCCAGCTAACTGCAGGTATGCACTCTATTTCCAAAAGTGATTCATTGGTTTATTTGTTTGCATTGGCAACTGCATCTGCCTCATTGCCCCTATGACCCTTGTTGCTAGGCAGCCCTGGCTTGGACACATGGTGGAGGAATGGTGATAAAACATGCATGATGCTCCACCTGTTTCATCCTCTGCAGCAGCTTCTTTTCCCTTATAACACACTGATCGTGTGTTTGTTTCTGTAGGTCATAGTGAGTCCAGTGACTAATCTGTGACACATAACCTAGATGCAGCCAGGCGGAAAGAGTAGAAAGATCATCTCTGGTTTCTAAACCTATTCCTAGAACCATATTTTAGTGGGATTTTTATCTGTTTTAAAGGAACACTGTGTAATATTTTTACCTTAAAATTACAGCTTCAAAATCATTGTGATGCTCTACTCAGCTATGTTAGGAAGAACAGAGTTTCTGTCGGTGCTACTCTGGGCTCAGTACTGCAGAAACTGCACTATGTCAATTTTGGAGGAGGGCAGGGAATGAAGCCCTTCTTTCAATTTATTTTAGTACAGTGCTGTAAAAATCAATTACACTTGAATTCATTACACATGAATTTCCACATGAACTGGGTGCTGAATTTGGATGAAACTTAGTATTGAGTATGGTGAGGTTGCATGTGCAGCTGCTCTACAAAAGAGCTTACTGTGGAGGTCATAGAAGCTGCATGTTCATATTTGAAAATTTGTGTTCAAAAGGGGTGAAATTTACAGTTAAAAAAAAGCCAGATTCTCTCATTATAAAGGTATCTACAAAGTTTTGGACATCATCTCTACTTAAAAACTTATAGTGTCACTACGATGTCATTGTGACATTAGTTGTACATACAACTAATATGCAACCATATTTATTCAAATCAAACTATTCTATTTTATGTCAACCTGGCTGTGACCTCACAATGTAACTACTGTAACAACAATTCAAAAGCTTTCATTTCAATATATATTAAAACTTGCCTTTATGACATCACCATAATGTTTTATTCATTAAAATTAAACTACATTCAGCCTACCTGAAAACAGACGGAAATAGACCAGCACCTTTTCTTTAATCCTGTGTCCCAGCAAGTATCAGCAGCCCTGTATACCATTTTCCCTGGTATACTTGTTCATTCCTTCATCTCCAACAAAGTGCAACAGGTGACCACTGCCCTGCAAATGGCTCTAGATCAGCAGTGTACTGTTACTTTACACTGAGCATGCTCTTTACCCCTGTGCTACCTGAGCCTGTAGCTGCCTTCACTAGTGCCTGAGCAATAGAGACACATGGGTTCATCTTACCTGCTACATTTATCACACCAACCCATCTCCATCTCCTAAAGCAGAGCTGGGTAGTAACTATTTACATTTACTCAAGTACTAAAGCATATTTGTGAATAACAGAACTCCACCTTTTCCTTAGCACTATTTGAGTCACTCCAAGTTAGTCACAAATTCCTATTCTGTCTGTAATATGATGTTGTGTGTTGTTGCTGTGCTGCTTTGTGATTGGCTTCCACCACTGACTTTGGATTTTTTATCTCTGGTATGTACTGGTCTGTTCCGGTGCTGAAAGGTGCTGGATATTCTCAGAAGCTCCCCTTATGTAAAATAAATTATTTTTGAGAGTGTACTTGTATTGTACTTGAGTCATTAGTTTACCTAAGTAACAATACTTGAGTACAGGTTTAGACTACTCTACCATCCTCTGAAAAATAAGTGTAAGATGCAATAATTAAGAGGTACAAAATAATTCTTTAAAAAAAACGTGGGAAAATATATTAATTTATTGGCAATTATTAGTCAAAACATTAATAAATTGACCAGTTTCATGGATTAAGCAGCAATGTCCATGATGTATTAGTATCAGAAATGCCATTTAGCCCTAACCTGGATTTGTGAAACTGCTCAATTTATTTTAAAGCAAATTTTGTAATGGCAAAAACCATCACTAAATTGAAATACAGTTCTAGCAATTATAATAATGATGTTCTGAAACCATCAGTATTGTGTGGACCTGGATTATCAGAATCTGCACCAGTTTGACCTCGGTCTGATTCCAAGAATTTGTGACTTAAAGGCTGAAGAATCTTGCAATTCCTCTGTCTCCTTTCAGTAACAGACAAGGTGCAGATAGTGGTAAATTAATGTTAAATTTCAATGCACTTTGCATATGTTCATGAATGTAAACACTGCCTGCTTTAGATTCACATAGTCAGGACCATTTTTCCAGAAGCCCCAGAGCTATTGATGATGTCCTCATGAGCTTGGGCAGCTTTGTCCAGTGTGTACTCGGGACCAACCACAGGTTTCAGCCAACCAGCCTCCATCCCTGCAACTAGAGCTGCTGCAGCTTCAGCCGTCTCCTCCTTCAGAATTTACAAAAACAGACATTAATTCAGGAGTGCTCATTTCCAGCCTATCATTGGTATAGAATCAAAATCTGATTACTTAAAATGCTTTCTGCAAACATTCTGTGAAATATTAATGAAGAATGAAACAACCTCAAAGGTTCAAATTTACTTGGAAAAAAACCTTGATTTTATTTATAAAATGATAATTTTTAAATATAAACAGTAAACAAATAAATACAGAAATACTTCATGGGGGTGGTTGAAAGTATATTATTATTTTATTGAACCATAAATAATATTACCATATACCATATATAAATTACCAAATAACTGCTCAGATTTTAACACTATACGTTTAACGTAAATGTTTATATCAGTAACACTACAAACAGATATCAAGAGCCTGGAATATTCATTCATTCATTCATTCATTATCTATAACCGCTTATCCAGTTCAGGGTCGCGGTCGGTCCAAATTATGCCAAAAGGCAGTGTCAGGTGAAACTTCTCTGTTTTCATATCCAGAATAAATGAACAGGTCATTACCTTTGTTGCATAGAACAACGCCACCCCAATAATGCTGGACTCCTTAGTCATGGTGTCTCTGGGGTTAATCTCAATAGGGCCCCGACAGCCTACGATCTACAATTCAAAGACAGAGAGGAACCCACACAATAATCATATACACACACATTGCAGATTGTGGTTATATATATATATATATATATATTTTTTTTTTTTTTAACTTAAGGTACTCACTATCACCCTGCCACCGAAGTCCAGCCGTTTTAGGTCATTGCTGAGGTTCACATTTGACAACATCTCAATGATTACATTGACACCTTTTCCCTCAGTAGCCATCTAAAAACAAACACAGATTGTGTCACCTCATCTTCCCTCTTTACACTGCGTGGATAATGCAAGACCAACTACTGTTTGACCCTTCAAATGCTGTAGATGTAAATATAAATGGCTAAATGATGAATAATTTTTATATCATAGTTGTACCGCTATTATCACACACAAACATATATATATATATATATATATAAATAAAATAAAACACATACATAATTAATGTTTCAACCCTGACTAGAGTTCAATCGAACCTGAATTTGATCCAGATAGCCTTTTTCCCTGTGGTTGAAAGCCATATGAGCTCCATTGTTGAGAACCAGCTTTAGTCCCTCAGGAGTGCCCGCTGTGCCGAGGACTCTCAAACCAAACGCCCGTGCCAGCTGACACGCTGCAACTCCAACCTAACACACACACACACACACACACTCTTAAATTACAAGAGGTGATACTTTAATTATATTTACAATATTGGGAGTACAGGGTTGGTACACAAGTTTTAAAACCTAATTAAATATCTTTCTAAAGAACTCAAAAATGAAAAGGAAAAATATATTACAATATTCTATACATAAAATTAAGCATTTTGTATTGTTTTTATTATAATAATTATTTTTCAATGTATTTTGAATGTGATTCTGAAAGGTAACAAAAGCAAACACACATTGAAATGAATCGTGAGAAAAACTGATGCATTGAAAATTTTACAAAAGAATTTACAGGACAAAGAGTTATGGCGGGGCAATTCATTTAAAATAGATCTTAAATCGACTTTCAGAAATTCTAATCGACAATCTTGTCTTTATCAATTAAATCACTTTTTTTTTTTTTTTTTTTACTTTTTTAGTTATGTCCCCACTGTGTTCATGTACTGTCCCTTTTAAACCACAGTACCGCACTGTAGTCAAGTGATTCTGTCCCTATCTGCCACATGGAAGCAACCTTATACACTGAGGCCCACCGATCGATTTGAGTAGCTCGTACCAAAGAAAAACACAGCATCTGTTGTTTAGACGTGTTGTGTTTTGACTTTAATTAAGATGACGCTGAACAAAAAGATGTCAAGTGCAAACAATGACAAAAAAAACAAAAAAAAAAAACAGTTTCAACGTCCAAAGCAAGATCACACACCAAATATGAACAGTGCTCAAAAAACAAGAGAAGAATAAATGAGTTTACCCCTCCACTGGCTCCATGGATGAGAACAGTCTCTCCTGGTTTGGCATGTGCCCTTTTTCAGACAGAACAACAGCACACATTAATATGGCGTGTGACAAAATGAATGAAATATCTGTATGACTTTTGATCAGTTGGTAGTTTAAATCCTTACTTGTGAAATAAGGCCCTGTAGGCAGTGAAATATGGGATTCCTATGGCAGCACCCTGTTTATAATCCAAGGAATCTGGCAGTTTGTGAACAGACCCCTCTGAAGCAATGGTGTACTCTGCATAGCCCCCTGATTCTGTGGCTGTGGTGAACACTCGATCACCTGCCTGAAAGATTACGACAAGTGAGAAAATCTATAATGGGCATCAGCTAAAACCATAGTATAGGCATCAAAAGTATTGGCCTCACATTCTCTGGGTGGGCAAGATCACCCTGCCACTCTCAACTAAATACCTGACATTAGAGAACTGGGAAATTATTGTTCTCAGCTACGTGTGTTAAGTGCCATCTCAGCTTGATTGCTTACTGGTCGTAAGGCTTGTTTATTGGAGTTATGTTGCAATAAACACTTTTCATCTGGGATAATGAAAGTACACCTAAAATCTAAATACATTTCCTTACCATGTAAGAAATGGCTAAGCTTTAACACACAGTAAAATGTGGGCACCTGCAGAAAGTGAACACCATCTCCCACAGCTTCCACCACTCCAGCTACATCAGATCCAGGGGTGTAGGGCAGGTTTGGTTTCCTTGCATAACTCCCAGAACGAATATATGTTTCCACTGGATTTACTCCACAGGCATGAACTCGAATCTGAACCTGGAAGATATGCAAAGAAATTGTGCATTTAACATATTTTTGGCAGTAAACACACACACACTAAGAGCACGGAGTAAGCATTCTGCTAGAACCTTGCATCAGCTTCAGGACTAAACCTATTTTAAACATGGCAGTCCCAAAATGGGAGACCTGCTCTACGGAGCATACGTTGAAGAATCAAAAAAGTGTGTTTTCTGGTGGCAAACTGTACCTTTAATTTATCAGGGTGAATAAGAACTCTATAGCAGAGTAAGCAGTAAACTGTTTTCTTACCTGTTTCTGTCCTGGGGTGGGGACAGGTAAATCTGAGCAGAGTTTTAAAACTGAGGGTCCTCCAAACTCTGACACTCTTATGGCTCTCATTACTTTGCATGTGGCCATCTGGAGTTTGGTGTAAACAACAAAAACCTTGTCACAAAATGAGCTCAGTATTTTTATATTTTAATGCAAATTCCTTTATTGTGATTGAGCCTAAAACTGGACTCAAATTTATCTGCAGTGTTAGACTATACAGCACTGTAAACTGAAATTTTCCTTTAAAATATATTTGTTTTCCGTCTTGTTTCATTCCACCTTAAATCGCACAGAAGTTACATTCTGGTCCGTAAACATTAACTGTTGCCCCATTTAAGGCTGAACAGAAAGGTCGAGAAGACTTCAACCGTCCCATTTAAGGTGGCATGAACATTTCATGCAAGCATTTTCATCTTCAAACACCAATTAAGGTGGAACGGAGAGTTACAGCAAGGGGCTGTCGAATACGAATATAAAGTAGTTAGTATACTTTAAGATGTGAAGGCAGAAAACGTCAAAAGACTGAAAACTAAACATGTAAAATTCAAATTAACCATAAAATAAAGACATTTTAACCCACCGCGCAAACTGAACTTTTACTGGATTCCTGCGATTTCGAAATACGTGTACGGACCAAGGCGGCTGCCGTAGACATGTGTTAACCAGTTAGTTACTCATACAAACAAACGCTGCGATCCGAGAATTGATATAAATCCATTTCAAATAATATCATATTGTATTAAACAGGCGAACAGAGGCTGGATTTCCGCTTATGTAGCAGCTACGTGTTCATCAGTCATGGAAGGAGAAAATACATTCAAGCAGTGGAAGAAACAGTGTCTGAATAAGCTGGATTTGAGTAAGAAGGGGAGTATAGACGCAGATATTTCTAATATTGTATCTTACCTAAACAACCACGAGCATTACTTCACTACAAGCTCTTGTTCTGGAAGAATCATTCTTATCGACGGGGTGAGTGATTATATAAAACACAGCTAAGACACTCCTAATTTTACGAATAGTTTTCACTCGTTCATTGATCTTTGAGAAAGAGGATGATATCAAACTATCTTGCTTCTCTCTTCAGATACTTGCTTTCACTTCATGTTATACAGCGTGTAAATAAAAACGTATAAAAGTAACTGTAGTAACCGGTGTTTCTAACTCTTCTGTTGGAAGGTGTCTGAATGTGTGGACGTACAGAAGCAAAACTGCTCCTGGTTGTTTGTCACTCATGAAAAGTTCAAGAAAGAAGATATGGTACGAAATGTATATTTAGATTAATTTTAAACACAAAATAATGACACTGTTATTAAATGTTTCGTGTTCTCTCTTAAACAGTTGGCTGCTTTGGAAAAGTCTTTGGGAGATGCTGTGCTGAAGTTTGAACCCTGCGTTCTTCACGTCCAGTGCAGACAATTAGAGGACGCACAGCTTCTGGTAATAGTCATTAATGTGTGTCAGAAACCACATATTACGTCATTAAATAATAAGGGCCTGTCAGAATGGATGTATCAGCCAACACCTACAGGGGTTGGACAATGAAACTGAAACACCTGTCATTTTAGTGTGGGAGGTTTCATGGCTAAATTGGACCAGTCTGGTGGCCAATCTTCATTAACTGCACATTGCACCAGTAAGAGCAGAGTGTGAAGGTTCAATTAGCAGAGGGTAAGAGCACAGTTTTGCGCAAAATATTGCAATGGACACAACATTATGGGTGACATACCAGAGTTCAAAAGAGGACACATTGTTGGTGCACGTCTTGCTGGCGCATCTGTGACCAAGACAGCAAGTCTTTGTGGTGCATCAAGAGCTACGGTATCCAGGGTAATGTCAGCATACCACCAAGAAGGACGAAACACATCCAACAGGATTAACTGTGGATGCAAGAGGAAGCTGTCTGAAAGGGATGTTCGGGTGCTAACCCGGATTGTATCCAAAAATCATAAAACCACGGCTGCCCAAATCATGGCAGAATTAAATGTGTACCTCAACTCTCCTGTTTCCACCAGAACTGTCCGTCGGGAGCTCCACAGGGTCAATATACACGGCCGGGCTGCTATAGCCAAACCTTTGGTCACTCATGCCAATGCCAAACGTTGGTTTCAATGGTGTAAGGAGAACAAATCTTGGGCTGTGGACAATGTGAAACATGTATTGTTCTCTGATGAGTCCACCTTTACTGTTTTCCCCACATCGGGGAGCATTACGGTGTGGAGAAGCCCCAAAGAAGCGTACCACCCAGACTGTTGCATGCCCAGAGTGAAGCATAGGGGTGGATCAGTGATGGTTTGGGCTGCCATATCATGGCATTCCCTTGACCAAATACTTGTCCTAGATGGGCGTGTCACTGCCAAGGACTACCGAACCATTCTGGAGGACCATGTGCATCCAGTGGTTCAAACATTGTGTCCTGAAGGCGGTGCCGTGTACCAGGATGACAATGCACCAATACACACAGCAAGACTGGTGAAAGATTGGTTTGATGAACATGAAAGTGAAGTTGAACATCTCCCATGGCCTGCACAGTCACCAGATCTAAATATTATTGAGCCACTTTGGGGTGTTTTGGAGGAGTGAGTCAGGAAACGTTTTCCTCCACCAGCATCACGTAGAGACCTGGCCACTATCCTGCAAGAAGAATGGCTTAAAATCCCTCTGACCACTGTGCAGGACTTGTATATGTCATTCCCAAGATGAATTGACGCTGTATTGGCTGCAAAAGGAGGCCCTACACCATACTAATAAATTATTGTGGTCTAAAACCAGGTGTTTCATTTTCATTGTCCAAGCCCTGTAAATGTTTCATATGCATATCGACTGATACTGGTACATAAACATTTAAAGGGGATTTGTTCCTAAACCAAGCTTTAAAGATAAGTTGGACTTTACAGATTTACAGTGAACATATTTTGATATGTACACTAAATATACCAGCGTGTCTAGAAGGACAATTTATACAGTAATAGAACATAGGCAGTATGTATTTTTTGGATATGCGCATTTGAATACTGTCAGAGAAATGCATTACAAAAAATAATGCCATAGGGTCATAGATATTGTTCAAATTGATTAAATCGGTTTGGACAGGTTCCAGAAGGTATACAGTTGAAGTGACAGCTTTAGAGTCGTATATTGTAATTTTTACATCTTAATAAAATATAACTGTAATGATTTTATGCAAAGTATGACTGGTAATTTCTTTGTTTCGCAGCACTCTGTGGCTATAAACTCAGGGTTCAGGAACTCAGGAGTGACCGTCGGAAAGAAAGGCAAAGTCATTACGGTGAACAAATTTTGCAAATGTGTTAAACGCTTTGACTGATTATTTTTCCATGTTCTGCTTTCTTTGTCTGGAACATAAAGAAGGAATTAATCATTTTAAACAGTAGCAAACAATAATGTATTAGATTTTTTTTTCTCTATAAGTTGCAACACCCATGAGATGAAGATACACATTCCCTTGTGCTCCCTGAATGAACTTTAGTTTATAGCCTATAAATTGAGTCCTTCACAATGGGGCAGTCATGTTTAAATTAGGTGTAGTACATAAACCCATATATACCCACCCTACTAGGTGTCAGTACAACAATGGTTCCATACCATGAAGAAAAAATAATTTGGGAAAATGACTGATCGCTCTTATTATCTTTAACCATTTACACATTTATTATTTATGTACATTTAGTATTTATGTTATTGCGTATTAAACACAGGCTGTGCGCAGCACTCACTGTCTTGAAGTTCCTCTCAGCCAAAAAGGACAAGTGCTGGTTTCTGAGGAATACATAGATTTCCTTGTTGGAGTCGCTAATAACAAAATGGCTGAAAACCTCAGGAGGATAGAAAGGTATAATTTTTAATATACATTGCTTTTACTTGTGTGTCTTTTTTACATTTGGAAATCAACTTTGGATAATAAATGACAACTTTGTGTTTTTATCACAGGTTTTATGGTTGCTTAAAATCATCATTGGAACCGGAGGAAGTTAAAAGCAGATTAAAGGATGAACAAAAAGAAAAGAAATCAGTTTACAGGCGGAGAAGAAAAAGAGTGCAGGACAAAGATGTGTTGGAAAGTGGCGTCCGAAACCAAAGTGAAAGTGACCAGGACGAGGACCTTGAATGTGACCTGACATTATTCTCATAATATATATTTTTTAAAAAAAGCAGGGAAGTAATTAATCTGATTCCATGGAAGGACTGTAAATGACATCATTTAGGATGCGTGGAGAGGTCCGTCATTATTGATGTGTGCTGAGTGGTGGGTTGTGTACTTGCTGTTTTTCAGTCTTCAAAATCTGCAACAGCTTAGTTCAGTAACCTCTTATTCTAACCATTGAAACCTTTCTTGTGGCTGCAGGTAAACACTCTGGAGTAAACACTATAATGAATATAAATAATCAGGCCCTTAAAATAGACTCTCAATCTCTTTAAAAACCATTCACTTTTAACAAAGGCCACATGGCTTTCTCTCACACCAACTTTTTAATTACTATTCTCTTCCGTGTGTGTCTGCTTCAAATTAATGTGTAGTTCCTGTGGAGGGCAAAGCATTTCTAACTTATTTGTCTCTAAAATTGTTAAGATATCAAGCCTTTTGGCCCTCTCAGCAGAAACTGACCACATCGTTCGCTTCCTGTTGTTTTGGCCCAAAATGAAACTCTGAGGAGATTTGGACACGCATTTCCTCAGGATAGCTCTCAGAGCTCTGTCCTGAAACGGCTCATTTGGGAGATTTGCCTCATTAGCAGGTTCCCTTTCAGCCGTAAAGGCCTGCTCAACTCCTGCTTACAGAGAGGAGACAACATTCACTTTAAAGAAAGTTCAGCCAGAACGTGACACAACACAGCCCATCTCAGAAAGTCCACCCAAAATTTAGATTTAGTTTTTATAATTTTGTCAAAATGTGTCAGCAGAAGAAGTGGGATGAGTGTCCCTTTTAACAGCTTGACATAACTGGGTGGAGATGCCAGGATTTTACTGAGGAAAATAACGGGATACAACAGAAAAGCATTTGCAAATCAAATAAAGAAGCTCCTGGAGCTATCAGATCTGCAACCAGCTTCTAAGACTGAAGTCTGAAGTTTAAAGTAAGCTGTAAAAAAAAAAAAAAAAAAAAAAAAAACAGAGTGCATGCAGTAAGTACTGCATCACTGATTTCCAATAAAGTATTTTGGAATCATTGAAAGGCTCTGTGTGATTTGTTTGGGAAAATGTGCCACTTTGTAATAAAAATAGATTAATTGATGTGAATATAATCAAGTGACAGTCCTAATTTTAGGAATCTGCAGCAGCCTCTCTCATCAAAGGAAAGGCAGGTGTTCCACAAATGTGTGCCATTTCTGTTCAGGCCACTTAACAGGAGGCAAATCTTTTCAAGTGATTTCTTTCAAGAGCTTGGTTTGGACAGGAATCCCTTAAAATCACTCAAATTGTTCATGCAGGAATATGTGCACGCATTCACCAATAGAGGGCGATAATAGACTTTTACAATGGTTCTTGAGCTTTTTAATGTTCAAGAAGCGTCTCCAAAAATGTATAAATCAGCAAAATCTAAAACAAATATAGAAAGGCTTTCAGGATATGCTAGTAAAATAATAATACATTCCTAAAATAATGATTAATATTTATTTTCGTTACACCCTATGGTTTTAATGCGTGCTCATATGTATGTAGCAAAACACATTGTTTTGTTTTGGTTTTTTGGGCTGTTGAGAAAAACACATTTGGCTTTACCAATAACTGGATAAATGATGATGAGTTATGTTTTTGCAAGTAATCTGGAATTTCTCTCAGTAGTTTACTGGACACCTGTATTTTACAGATGTTGTCCATAGCAGTGAAGTTTTATGTACTTGGTTTTATTGCAGTGATGTCTGTGGGGTCAAAGGTCACAGGAATTCAACTGTGTTTTTGGTAATTACATGCACACATTTCTCTGGATATGTTATTTTTGTATTGACATTATGTAATATAGATGGGGAAATACACAAATGCTCTAATTCTTAAATTGTGTGTAAATTAAGTGTCAACTTAATCATGATCATGGCCACTGTTTTAGACACACCAACATTGTTGGTAAATCTTTTAGATGTAAAGTTAGAAAGAGTAGCTCATCTGCTGCTGCACAGTTTGTGTTGATCGTCCTCTAATCCTCCATCAGTGGACATAGGATGCTGTTGGCTGTGGACTATTCTCAGTCCTACATTGATACTGAGGGTTTTAAAAACTCCAGCAGAACTGCTGTGTCTAATCCATTCATACCAAAAGAATGATCTATCACATCCAAAACATACCTGCTCTGTGGTGGTTCGTTGGGAATCCTGACGTTCCTTTAAAGAACAGAATGAAAGGGGATTACAAAATATGTGTAATCACAGATGGATTAGCTGCTTATTTATTAGTTACGGCTAATGTGGCATTGAGGAAACTTCCAGAAAACACTTTTTGACCCACACAGGACCTCAGACCTGAAAGTTTGACCCATGAGTCGCCTGCATTAAGTATTCTCTCTCTGGAAGCTGAAGTGTACTAAAGGTGGCCCAAAGCTAGCCTCCCTAATGATCATTTTTAAAACAACAGCAATTAGCCACCTGACAGACTGAGGAGAGCAGTGATTACAAATCTGAAGCAATTATTAGCACACATTAAAGCTGAGGGCGAAGGAGGGTCGACTGATTGGCAGGCTGGAGCTGGAGGAGCGTAAATGTGGAAGGGGGAGGGGCAGGGGGGCTTTAGAGGAGCGCAATCAGGCCTGAATTGGGTGCTTTTGTGCTGTGTGTGATTGTGGAGTGTGCCATTTTGCCCGCTGATGAGAAGCCCCCTGGCCCACCCCTCCAACGCTGGCTGATTTGGAGCTTGTGCGTCCTTCTCCTAATCACTGCCCTCTTACTGTCACTCCAGAACACTGCTGATTTCTGAAGGGGGTGGGGGACTTCACAGAACTAAAATCCCAGCTTTAAGACCAACTAAGCTGAAGATTGTTTTTAATGGGGACAAAAGAGTAAGGAAAAAAGGTCACCTTGTGGGTGTCATCCTGATGAGCATTTGGAGTTCTCGTTTTATTTCAGTGAACCATTAAAATATGAGACACATTTGTATAAAGTTCCTGAACACCTTTACATGGCCAATAAATGCAGCAGAATCTTAAAACTTAAACTTAAAATTATGTTAATGTCTACATGGTGAATAATTAACTATTGTAAAATAAGTTACTTAAGCATCTAAAACTATTAGCATTTAAGATCCTCCTAATCCTCCAGAGTGAATGTTTTTATGTTTATAAAATGAAATTTGACTTGGAATTTATATATATATATATATCGTGTTGTATTCTTTCATTTTGGTTTAAGTCATAGATTTTGATTTAGTCAATGAAGTTGTATTAAACATTCCCCAAAATTTTGGTAACTTCGGGAATATCTTGTGCCAGAGTTTCCTCTATGAGTAATAAAAGTCTTCAGTCTTCCTTGGAAGTTGTGTTCAAACCTCCTTCTGAGATTGAATAAGGGTCTTATCTGCTGCTCTTCAGTGTAGAGATAATGTCATGTTCAGTAGTTTGACAATGCTTTAATGTTTTTTTGCAGTATCAGTCAGCTATAGCTCTCACAACTGACCTTATCGTAATCTAGATCATAATAAGGATAGGTCTGGGCCACTGGGTTTAAGAGGGGTCAGTCTCTGTGAAGGATACACACCTGTCGCCCTGCTGCTTTCTTTCCTCTCTCTGTGTCTGCAGGGTTAACTGTGTCCGACAAAAAGAGGGGATTAGAGTTGGTGGGGGTCAGGGGTTAATTGGAAATCAAATCAGCTCAATTAAGAGAAGAACTAAAACAACCCACACCATTTGTCCTGCAAATTCAGAGTACTGTCTGAACAGGCTAAAAGTAACTCATTCACTATTCACATCACAGCCATTTTGTTAATTACGCCACACACAAAGTGTGGTAACAGGGGAAGTGTCGGTCATCAGTTTACTGCAACAAAAGAACAAAAATATCTCAGAGGTTAAATATACCAGAGAGCAGGTAGTTAGCCTGCAAGCGCGCTAAAATAACTATCTAGCTCACTAAATAAGTAAATAACATTTTGGAATGCAAGTTTTCACAGTTAAAATATGGAAGTGAAATGAACATATATTTCAGAGTAACTCTGGGGTGAAATCTATCAGCTAACAGCTACAAGCTTGCAGACAAACATATCTGCTTATGCTAACTAGCTAACAATAATTTAACAACATGAGTAATCAAATGATGGAACATCATTTTTTAGTGGTGTTACAAGCAAAACTGAGTAGACTGAAAAAAAATTACATTGAAATTTGCCCTATTCTGGGTAGGTTCCGGACCCACCGTGACCCTGAACTGGATAAGCGGTTATAGACAATGAATGAATAAATGAATTTGCCCTTGTATTCCTCTGGATTTTCTATTAGTATTCTTTTGTATTTATCATGTATTATTTCATTGTGAAATTGCCATCTATTACCATATATGATGGTCCACCCCACTTTCAGAGTAATGTAATTGTGGGTAGAATATGAAAATATTAGATACCTCCATGAAATAGGAAAATGGTGAAAGGTGTAGACCTACAAGTTAACTACAGAAGGTTGAAAATCAACCGGGCGCACAACAGCACACTCTCTTTCAGACCCTCAGGCCCCAAACAGAGTCTCATTTGCCTCCAAAAGGTACCGTGCCACCGCTCTACAGCAGGAAGTGTATTTCTCATTCTTACCTGACAGCTGGGACATTCCTAAATGGACGACATAAGTGGACAGCGGTGGTCCTTTCTACAACTGGACATACAGTGCGGCAGCCCACAGCAGTTTACAATTAACGTCATGTGGAAGGAATACAGGAGGCTGGGTGGGGGTTACAAAAAAGCGGACAGGAATTAAAATGAGCAAGCAGGGAGATTAATTTGACTTTCTTTCATCTGAGGCTCTCGATTACTTTTTCAGAAAGGCCTGTGCTCACAGGATCCTCAAATGTGCGACTGTACTCGGATGGAAAGCAAAATAAACAGTTGCATTCTGGGTACTGTATCATTATCACAACAAAGGCTCCCGAAATGTGAAGCCCTAGGCATCTGGAGTGGGTTAATCAGCCTGGAGGATGACGGATGCATTTTATTTTGTCCACCGACAGATCGGCACAAGGCCCCACGTGCTAATGACGTCGCTGGAATAAAACGAGCTTTCAGATGCCTGGAGGTTGTCTCAGAATTGGTAAAGTTTTAAGACAGGTCTGCTTTTTAAAGACAAGACGCCTGATGTGCTTTTCGTTAGCTTTTATTGCTAGCTGCTGGTTTTAACTGACACATGCTTCTACTTGTCAACAAGACCAGGTCTGTTCCAGATTAGAAACACACAACATATCAACAATATATACTTGTAGTAACACCACCCTGGTCCTGTCCATCAAAATGAAAACTTATTAACAAGTCAACAACCCACTTTTCTAGGTAAAGAAGAATTCCATCTAAGGTAGTGGTCAATTTCATTTTGGCTGGGCATTATCTATCTCAAGACGATTCCTCTCTTTTCCCCATGCCTTACTCATTGCTGATAACATAGTGAGGGTGGAGCTATGATGTCACATAATGCTGTTTAATCAGTTGAAAACCTGTGATATGTGTGTGAGCCAATGACAAAAAATAAAACCAATGCCAAGTGAAACATTTAACTATTTCACTCCAAAAAGAAGGATTGTTATGTATTTGTTAATGCTATGCGCTGGACAGAGTCTATAGACTGGATGTCTGGCCATTAACATATAGGAACTTATACTACAGGATCTATGTCTTATAGTTAAACGCCTTCTGTTTTCTGTGACCTTTCTGTTGTATTGAAGCCCTCAGCACAGTGTCTATCCCTTGGGGTCAGTTTTGTTGATACCAGTGTTTCTTCTTGTGGGGTACCTGTGGGGTCCTTCATGTCGTTTTTGGGTGTAGAATCCCTCCCCTTCAAACCCGCTGACGGCCAGCATGCTGCCCGCCTCTCGCCGGTGGGCCATCTGTAATTTGGCCAATCCCCTGTAATTTCCTACGGCTGCGTGAAGTGGCAGAGAGGTGGAGGGAAGGGTCAGCGGGTGAGTGACCCGTCCCTGTTTACCCTCCTTCAACTTCATGCAGGAAATAATTACACGGGAAGGAGAGAGGGCAGGACGAAATGAGGGGAAAATGCAGGGTTTGGAAATGGAGAGCTGACCGCCATAGACATCTTCTGACCTGACCCTTCCGATCCTGGAGAAAGAGAGAAGGCTCACGGAAAAGCGTCCTAACAAAGAGGTCAGCGGTCGGAGTAGCCATCTGCTGCCCATTAGTGAATATATACAATAAGGATATGTGTTGTGACATGACAAGGTGCACCAGGCTCCAGCGGAGGGTCATTTAAGAGCCGATGAAATGTGAATCACCCAGTGGGTTACATCATTTATATTTTAATAGACACCTATGCACTACCCAATCAAAAATATAGGGATATCTAGTAACAAACCTTGTTTCTCATTGTTAGTGTTCTTTTACAAAGTGTGTGAGTGACGGGGTGAGTGTGTTAATCTGTCCACAGGTGTGAGTGTGTGAGTGACAGGGTGAATGTGTTAAATTGTCCACAGGTGTGTACGACAAGTTGAGTGTGTTAAACAATCCACAGGTTTGTGTGTGTAAAACTGTCCACAGGTGTGTGTATGTGAGTGACAGGGTGAGTGTGTTAAAGTGTCCATAGGTGTGAGTGTGTGTACGAAAGGGTGAGTGTGTTAAACTGTCCACAAGTGTGAGTATGTGAGTGACAGAGTGAGTGTGTTAAATGGTCCACAAGTGTGTGTGAGGGTGTGTTAAACTGTCCATAGGTGTGAGAATGTGAGTGACAGGGTGAGTGTGTTAAATTGTCCACAGGTGTGTGTGTGTGTGAAACTGTCCACAGGTGTTAGTGTGTAAGTGACAGGATGAGTATGTTAAACTGTCCACAGGTGTGAGTGTGTGAGTGACAAGGTGAGTGTGTGAAACTGTCCACAAGTGTGAGTATGTGAGTGACAAGGTGAGTGTGTTAAACGGTCCACAGGTGTGTATGTGTGTAAAACTGTCCACAGGTGTGAGTGACTGGGTGAGTGTGTTTATCTGTCCACAGGTGTGAGTATGTGAGTGACTGGTGAGTGTGTTAAACTGTCCACAGGTGTGAGTGACAGGGTGTGTGTGTTAAACTGTCCACGTGTGAGTATGTGAGTGACAGGGTGAGTGTGTTCATCTGTCCACAGGTGTGAGTGACAGGGTGAGTGTGTTAAACTGTCCACGTGTGAGTATGTGAGTGACAGGGTGAGTGTGTTCATCTGTCCACAGGTATGAGTGTGTGAGTGACTGGGTGAGTGTGTTAAACTGTCCACAGGTGTGAGTGTGTGAGTGACAGGGTGAGTGTGTGAAACTGTCCACAAGTGTGAGTATGTGAGTGACAAGGTGAGTGTGTTAAACGGTCCACAGGTGGGAGTGACTGGATGAGTGTGTGTAAAACTGTCCACAGGTGTGTGTGTAAGGGACTTTGTGAGTATGATGCTGTCTCCAGAGTGTGTCGCAGTGATTCCAGGTAGGCTCCGTACAGTCAGGAATCGGAATCAGGATGAAGTGGTTACAGACGATGAATGAGTGTTTGATGTGAAGATGCTCACTAGCAGCCTCTCGTCATAGGCTTCGTAGCATTATGTGACTGGGGGAGGGAGGTGGTGGTGGCGAGGGGTGGCTAGCTATTGGGTGGAATTGGCAGTGACCAAAAAAATGTGAGGGAGGGGGGGGGGGGTAAACAAACAAACAAACAAAAACATGAATGCGAATATCAAAACATGGGGATAAAATGCCACAGAAACAGCAATGTAATAACATGTATAAAAATGTAAACTATCATAAAATAATCAGCATAATATTTGACTCCCTGTATGTGACCCTCTGAAGGACTTAACGTTAAGCGGACTGGATTAAATATGTTTAAACATTCAGGTCAAGGCTGGGAAATAACCCTGATCCTTTAAAACAAACACTTCCCTGCAGCACGCCGGGGCAACTCTTCAGAGATTTACGTGTTTATTTGAACTGCATTTATGTGCTTTACTTCTTCAAACTGTGAATTTTCTGACATTATTTCAACCGCACTCTTCCCCAGCGAAGGAGTGACAGAGAGAAAGACGGAGAGACTTGAAACAAAAGCATTGCAAACCAATCAAGTGCAATTAGAGTGGGGGCTGTGTCTCAGCAGGGCTCCACACCATCCGCATGAACAAGCACACACTTCCGCACCTCATAAAATGCTAATGCACTCTTAATGTATTCTTAATCATCGTTGTAACCGCGCTGTGATTTGAGCGTGTTTTAAGAAACTGATTAGTGCTGGTATGATCAGCCTGTCAGCCAGAAATATAAGGAAAGAAAAAGTGTTTAAAATATGCACATTATTTTCTCTTTTGAAGTGGTTTAATCTCTGTTAGATATCACAGATTGCTTCCATGCATAAATTAAACTAAGTTTTTATTTTGTACTGGAGCTGTTTTGTTTTACACCAACTTTATAAGGTACCACCAACAGCCAAAACATTAAAACAACCTCCTTGTTTCTTCACACATTGACTATTTATCAGCTCCAGTCAACAAACAGGAGCACTTTGTAGTTGTACGAAGATAGAGTCCACCTGTTGCTCTGCATACTTTACTACCCAGTAAACAAGGAACGTCCCTGGACGTTCAAAATAGGTCTAAAAGTAGTCTGTCCGTCAAGGACATATTTTAAACATCAACGGACGTCCAAAATCCATCTTAATAAGTTAGTTAAGTGGTGACCAATCGATAACGTCAGTGGACGTCCAAAACGCGTTTTATACAAGTAATTTATTTCGGGACCAATTAATAACTCGGGTCCAAAATACGTCATCTTTTCAATGTCTGTGTTTGGACGTCTTTTCAACTTTCATTTTCAACCTTAAGAGAACGTTGATTAGACGGCAGTCATTATGTTATTTCAACGTTGAATCAACGGCTAATTGTTTACTGGGTAGCCTCGTTTCACCCTATTCTTCGATGGCTAGGACCCCCACACGACCACCACAGAGCAGGTATGTTTTGGATGGTGGATCATTCTCAGTGCTGCAGTGACACTGGCCTGGCGGTGTCGTTGGTATGAGACGCAAACAAAAAGTGACCACCGTGACCACTGATTAAACACGAGAGCTGCGGTTTCCAAACATCCTGCAGTGCCCCGGTTTTGTAGATGAGAATACTGTTGAGCCCCCCACCCCAACATTTACACACTTTTGCTTACAGACTCCGCTGGATCTTATTTTGAACATTGTAATTCCTACAGAACTGCAACTTCTTATTAAAAATAATAATAAAATGATAGGTTTTGTGTATCTCATTTATTTGCCTTGCAATAGTTCCCCCTGAGACACTGTTCCACTGGATTAGAGGATGGCAAACACAAACTAAGCAGCAGCAGATGAGCTACTGTCTCTGACTTTACATCTACAAGGTGGCCCAACGAGGCGGGTGTGTCTAAGAGTTTACAGTGTGTAGACAAACAGTTTAAAATCCAGCAGCACTGTTGTGTCTGATCCAATTGAATCAGTGGTGGTTGTGGGTAGTAAATAAAATGGCTACATTTGCTTATATATGTTTTGTTCCAGTGAATGAATTAAAGTAAATTAAAAATGAATAACTATACAGTGGTTCTCACTGTGACAAATGGGTTTTCTGAAATCCAATCATGCTTATACCCAGACCTCCCTGCTAGCGCCTAGTCCTAAAGTCTAACGCCCCACAGCAAGCTAGCAATGACTCATGTGACCCTTTAAATACGCCCCCTCATGAGTTATTACATGTCTGTAAAGTGCTATAGCCGCGTGGGTAACAATAAAGAGACGTTTCCTCCAGCTGTTTGGAGCTGCACCAGCAGCTCTGCCCCCATCAGCTCCAACAAAACACTGCTACAGTCACTCTGTTGTTGCAGAGGGTCCATCTGATTGGCACTTTCTTGTTGCGGGCCATTTTTTGGCGGTCCTCCTGCACAGGAGCCGCCTCAAAAGGGGCCTGCTGCGGAGTGCCATGTTTTCAGATGAGCCTCTGGATAAAGGCCATTCATCTTCATCGGCTGGAACGAGTCTCAGCCAGATCCAGGCACGCTAGGCCCTTTTAGACGGCCTATCTGTGGGGAGAGCGAGACTAAACGCCGTGGAAAATCCTTCATGTCGCTGCAGGCCTTTCAAAACAGCCCTCAGCTGGAGTGTAACACACTCACACACACACACACACCATCATGGGGAACTGTGGGGACATTACATAGACTTCCACTTATTTTGTGTAGATGTACTCTCAACTTTTGAATAAGCACTACTAGTTCAACTTTAAAACTACACTAAACTACACTTAAAATGCAATATTTTAAGTTGTGAGGACCAGCTGGTGGTCTCCAAAAACAAGCCAAGTCCCCACAATGTGAATGTGTCAACAGGTTTTACTCCACACAGTGTGATATATTCCTGGCACACACACCATACCCACAGTACTTATTCTTGGGATTTTCTACACTCACACACAGTATCACCTGGTACCATTATCTTTGTGCTCAAATGAACATCGAGGAATTTTTGTTTTTCTTTCTTTTTTTTTTTCTTTTTTTTTTGTGGACATTGGTGGACATTTTTTTGGTGGACATTTGGTGGAGGTCAGTCCACTGTTCTGAGAACACCAGCTTTTTTCTTTTGTTACTATTTCCTTTTTTTTCCAGTGCAGGTTTTAATGCAGGTTTCACACCTGCTCCATATTCTTTCAGACCCAAAGTTTTGAGCTGTCTTCTCAGTGGAAGGATGGACACACAGGTGCTCCATTGTAAACTAGGCCTTGAAATATTCATTCATTCATTCATTCATTCATTCATTCATTCATTATCTGCAACGACTTATCCTGTTCAGGCTCATTAACATCACACAGAATAATTTAAGAACACAAAGAATTAATTTACTATGAGCCCTGCTGAATTGTATCCTTCAAATCAAGCAGAAACCATTGCTTTTATTGTACCATGGCATGCCACAAGTCCATTAATATCCCTCGTATCTGTCATTGTTTCAGCTTAAAGGAACCCTTATGTCCAACATGTGGCTAAACTTCTTCTCTAATCTTCAGCTCACGGCTCTTATTCCGGCGAGCCCCAAAATAAAGGGTGTTGATAGGTGCAGGATTTCAAAGAGATTTCTGTTATTTCAGGACACTTGACAAAAACTCCCCTTCCAAAAAAAAAGAGGGGCGTGGGGGGTGGGGGGGGTGATGGGGTGTAGAGGGAGCAGAGAGTTGGGGGAAAGCGAGAGATATAGGGAGAGAAGTGAGAGTAAGACAAATAGCAGAGTGAGAAGGAAAGAGAGAGGGAAACAGGAAAGAGAAAACAGAGACAGAGAGAGAGAGGCAAAAACAACACATTAAAGTTCAGAAAGTGCTTTATAATAGTTGTCACTGGTTTGCTTTAATCTTCGTTGCAGCCATGTGTATGTTTAAGTGCCCTCCCTCTCCCCCTCCTGCTCCCTCCTGCTCAGGATGAAAAATGGTACAGTCTGAGCCTTTGAAGTTGGGATCGTTTTGGCCTTCCGGTTACTCCTGGGCGATTATTGTTTTGCGTATTATTATTTTTTTTTGGTCCGGTTTCACATTGGCCCGGCCACAAGGTTTCAGACACGCAAAATGGAGGAAACTGGCAAATAAGAGGTGATAAGTGAAGAGGCTATTTTCGGACACTAAATGGCCTGGACCAACCAAAATAATAGGGGGCTCATTTCCCAGTTCCTCATGGATATATGGCCGGACAGCAGGACAAAAGGCGTCCGAAAAACGCGAGGAAAAGGGACAATGTCTGAGCAAATGGACAAAGCGAGAGAAAAGCATTAGGAAAGGCTGGTGTTATTCAGGCCTTTGAGCTGTCAGACATGTGCTGAGTAATAAATAATGGCCCAAAGAAGCCCCCTGATGATGATAACTGGTGGCTGTGACTTCTGATTGTCTACAAATGAAGTCAAAGAAAACCTGAAATGACCCGTTATTCTCTTAAGCCTACCAATCCATTCTTCCTTAAAGACCCCTGCAGTGTAAATCCAATGTTTAGCCTTGTTAGTGTGTGTGTGAATGTGGTGGGGTTTAGTCTTGTTTGTGTGTGTGTGTGAGGTGGTTGTGCTAGACGACGTATCTTGAGTGAATATGCGTTGATGTCCCGCTTTGAAAACAAATCTCAGAAACACGGATTAAGGCAGCCAGTGTTTCATACATCACAAACCTAAAGAACCAATCATTTCAAGCTACAATCAAGTGGTGAAGGGGGAGGGATGGGTGGAGGTAAAGGCAGGGACTAATTGGCACATACTGAATGAAGGTGAATGTGTACAGTTACATTTAAGACACTTCTAAGGTGTTAGGGGACTTTAATGCTCAGAATAACTACTTTATAACTATCTTTAACTCTGAACAGAGGGGAGTGTTTCAAGGTTTAAATGATGACCAGAGGGGGACATTAAACACGGGATATTTCCCACAACTTCAGAGTTCAGTCTTAGAAGTTGGTTTTATATAATTGGTTGTCATGATCAGAGAAAAACAAACAAACAAACAAACAACAAACAAACAACAAACAAAAAACATTCTCTGATGTTGAGAGGCAGCTGGAACATTGGTCTGAGAAACACCAGCAGCTTCTTTTTCTTCATTTGTGTCTATTTCCTTTCCTCAGTGTGGGGGTGTCTTCTCTCCTGCTCCACATCCTTTCAGACCCATAGCTGAGAGTTCCTCTCCTCACGGTGGAAGGATGGACACACAGCTGTGGTCAGATCTGAAGCGAGAGTGGTGGTTGATGTTCTCCTTTGACAGAGGTGAAAGCTTCCCGTGCTGTTTATCCAACGGTGAGAGTTTTGGAGTCACACCAGGTCTTGCGTGGTAATTTTGGGTCTGTTTTCTCTGTATTTATTAATCATTTTCTGAAGTCTTGCTTGAAATAAAACATCAGGGAACAACTGTATGTAAACCACAATGTTTTTTCAAATATGTCACTGATACACAAGCCTTACATTACAAATGAGAAACTGGACAAAGCAGAGATTTAAAGGCATTACCTGAAGTGACAATCACACACACTCATGCATGCACACACACATCCACACATCCACCCACACACCCGACACACTGACTGATATGAGTCTCTCTCTCCCTGCTGTAATATCCTGAAGAATTGTGTGTGTGTGGTTCTTTGGAAGAATCTCTCTCTCTCTCTCTCTCTCTCTCTCTCTCTCTCTCTCTCTCTCTCTCTCTCTCTCCCTCTTTCTTTCTTTCTTCCTCTCTCTCTCTCTCTCTCTCTCTCTCTCTCTCTCTCTCTTTCTTTCTCTCTCTCTCTCTCTCTCTCTCTCTCTCTCTCTCTCTCTCTCTCTCTCTCTCTCTCTCTCTCTCTCTCTCCACTGATTGTGAATGTGAGGTTATTACAGCAGTGATGAGGCCCCGACGTGAAGTCGGGTCCTGGGGTAATCAGAGCAGCGGAGGAGTGTGTTGGTGACCGCTGGAGCGGCCGAGCAGCTGATTAGAGCGTCCGCACACCGACCACACGCTGAGAGAGAACAGAGCAGCATCCTCACGCTCTCAAAGAGCTCCATTAGACCCAGCTCAGGCTTCAGGACAATGGGGGCCAATGAGAGCCAATCAGGACCCCAGCACCACTGAGATGACTTTTTCATCTGACCAGCTCTCTCCCACTCCTGGCACAGGACTATGCTCATGTGCAAAAGTTTGTGCACTCCTGCTGAACTCAGATATTACATTTTTTTCTGCACTTGTGTAAAACTAATTTATTGCAATATATATATAACATTAAAGCCACCTCCTTCTGTTTACACTCACTGTCCATTTGATCAGCTCCCACTGACCACACAGGACCACTTTATAGCTCTAACATTACAGACTGTATTTCTTCTAGTATTGTTCTGCAGACATATTGGAATGATTTGGGCGGTGGATCTTTTTTAGGACTGCAGTGATACTGATGTTGTGGTGGTGTGTTACTGTGTGATGTGCTGGTAAAACTGGATCAGACACAGCAGTGCTGCTGGAGTAATAAACCCCTCAGTGTAACTTATGGACCAAGACCAGTCCACGAACCAAAAACATCCCGTTAGCAGCGTCCTGTGTCCACTGATGAACGACCAACACAAACTGTGCAGCGACAGATGATCTATTCCCTCTGACATTACATCTACAAGGTGAACCAACAAGGTAGGAGCAGCACTGCTGTGTCTGATCCACAGCACAACACGTGTATATACACACAAACACATCCAACATTTTAAAATGACATCTTTCTTATTCATTGTCATATACTTCTATCCTGTGTAAAATAAAGTAATAAAGGCTTCAGTTGTTTGGAAATGAACCTGAGCTCTGTGACTGATGCTGGTGCTATTATGTGATTTACAGGAATGAAATGGCTATAATATGCTCTTTGCCCCATGGGAGGGAAATAGGTCAATTTCCATGTAATTCAGCTGTAAATGACACGCTGAGTCTACTTTAACTGCTCTGAAGTGCTGTAATGTTGCGCTGAGTTGAGTAGACTGAGATTATGGAGATTTTACAGTAAATTTCAGTGCAAGGTGCCACTTTTACTACAAGCACCTTATTCGCTCCTTATTCAACCATCTGTTTCTATCTCTCTCTCTCTCTTTCTTTCTCTCTCTCTCTCTCTAATCTACATTTTGCCCAGAGGCACCAATTTATGCCTGTACAAAACCGCCATATCCCATGTTTATTTATTATTATTTATTAAACCTTATACCTGCTTCACTTCTCTTCTTTGTTGCAAATCATTGCTGTTCAAAGAAAAACATGATCTCCATGTTTGTGGGTGTTTAGTTTACTACATCATTTGAACACAGCAGCTGACCTTCACACTGTGTGAAAATCTCATCATGCATGGACCGACCAATAGAAATGCTCCAAAAATACTTTGAATATATTTACATTGATTCCATTGAAATTTATGAAAGTCCCTTCTTCTTTAAAGTTACTATTATGAAGATACATGCTTTTCCTTTGGGCAGCCACACAATTTAAAATGAGTTTCATCGGCATGTCCTGAGGTAAAGGTTGTATGTCCTTCTTAGCAAAGCACTGATCAACAGAATGAGATGCTCCAGAGTAGCTGTACATGAGCCTATGTTCAACATGTCCAGTACCAAGTGTGATTAGAGTGGTCCAAAGCCCTCCAGGACTGGGCGGTGCAGGAGCGGAACTGTGTTCTGTAGCACGATAGAGCTGCATGTACCTGTAGAGTAAGTGGTGTCAGTGATCCAGAATCCATCACATGGATAAGAATTACAGGATTTAAAGAGTGTTATGTCTCTGGAGAGACTATTACCATGTTAACACTATGCAAACAAGCTGAGTAATGTGTGTGTGTGTGTGTGTGTGTGTGTGTGTGTGTGTGTGTGTGTGTTTCACTGTTGGTGGCCAAAGCTCCTGGATGGTGTGTGTGTTTGACACATGCTTGGCTGAGTGTGCTGACAGGTGTGCGGAGTGTGTAAGGAGAGTGTGTGTGCGTGTGTGTCAGTTTTGTGTGTTTTTGTATCAGTTCTCACTGTGTGTTTATCTTGCTCCAGTGTGTCTTTGCTTGTACACTTGGTTTCATCTGTAAGCCTTTAAGCATGTATACACACATATATACACACACACACACACACACACACACACATACACAAGTGCGGTGAGTGAAAAGCTGTTTTTTCAACAGTTCACTGTTGACAGTCCTGGCGTTAGCTTTGACAGTGGGTCAGTGGGTCACTCTGAGTGAGATATGTTTTAAAAAAATACTTGAATTTTTGGGGTATTGTTTACATTTTGACGATCAGTCACATCATGTTTAAAGTCCTCCTTGTCTTTCACACATTGTCTCTTTTATTTACCCCACTGACCATGCAGGAGCACTTTGAAATGCTACAATCACATACAGTAGTCAATTTGTTACTCTGCATACTTTGTTATCCCATATCACGCTGTTCCTCAATGCTCAGGACCTCCACAGAGCAGGTATGATGTGGGTGGTGGATCATTCTCAGCTCTGCAGTGACACTGACGTGTGATTTATTCTAATAAGTGTGGATCGGACACACCAGTGCTGCTGGAGTTTTAAAACACTGTGTCCACTCACTGTCCGCTCTGCTGTACACTCCTGTCTTGTTGGTCCACGTTGTAGATGTAAAGTCAGAGACAGTAGCTCATCTTTTGCTGCATGTTTTGCAGTTCTTCATGAGTGGACACAGGATGCTGTCGGCTGGATGTTTTTGTTTGGTGGACGATCCTTAGTCCAGCAGTGACACTGAGTGGTTTAAAAACTCCAGGAACAGTGCTTTGTCTGATCCACACTTACCAATGAACACGTACTGACATTGGATGAACTCTGGAGCACAAACACCACACCAGCAATGGCTGCAAATTTATGGACATGTAGTGTATGAGTGTATTTTTATACCGTCCCTTTAACAGGCTGATTGACAGTGTTTATCGATGACAGACCCCTAACGTGTGTAGCCCAATGGGGCGTAAAAAGATGGCGTTTAATCTCAGAAATGTTGCAAATTTAAACATAACGGGTCTGAACAGAAGGAATTTATCTGTGGATCGGTCTGCTCCGGGTGGAGATGCTGCTTCATGCAGGCTGAGACAGAGGACATACAGCCTATCTAGAGTTTGTAAATAAGGGCGCTATGTGTGTGTGTGTGTGTGTGTGTGTGTGTGTGCATGTGTGTGTGTGCACGCTATCTACAATCTGCCGAGTATGGAATATGTCTTCTGTGTTGTGACTTCTTTGAGAGGTCACATGGTGGAGAAGCTTCATTTGTTACAGAAACCTGGGCTGTAGATAAAGCCCATGTCTGATATATAAGGGTATCCACCAACATCACTTTTGGTTATAGAAGTGGGTGGCATTGGTAATGGCGGTGGTGGTGTGTGTGTGTGGCACAGTAAATTTCAATCCAAACACAGACTTATGGTCAATAATGGTATTTGATCTCAGACAGTTGGTGTGCCACCTCACAACATTACAATACAAACCCAAAATAATACAATTCTGTGGTCTGCGACTATAATAACCTACAGTCACAATAACATGGTTTGTAAAAATGAAGAAAAACAACAACAAAAAAAAAGACTCATGTGACACTCACTGCTTGTATAGACAAAATATGGGAAAACTAAATGTATAAAACTTGGCCTGTGCAAAAGTCATGGCACCTTTATTTATTTATTTATTTTTTAATTTATTTATGGCGGCACAGTGGCACAGCAGGTAGTGTCGCAGTCACACAGTTCCAGGGACCTGGAGGTTGTGGGTTCGATTCCCGCTCCAGGTGACTGTTTGTGAGGAGTTGGTGTGTTCTCCTCGTGGCCACCTGGGTTTTCTCCGGGTGACGGTCTGTGAGGAGGTAGTGTTCTCCCCGTGTCCGCGTGGGTTTCCTCCAGGTGTTCCGATTTCCTCCCACAGTCCAAAAACACGTGGTACGTTTATTGGCGACTCAAAAGTGTCCGTAGGTGTGAATGTGCGTGTGTTGCCCTGTGAAAGACTGGCGCCCCCTCCAGGGTGTATTCCTCCCTTGTGCCCAATGATTCCAGGTAGGCTCTGGACCCACTGCGACCCTGAACTGGATAAGGGTTACAGAGAATGAATTATTTATTTATTATTTCTTTTGTCATTTCTGTCAAATGTTTGCATATGGCTGGGCTTTGAAGACAAGGCTAAAGCCCAAATTTCTGTTAGTTAGATCTATAGTATAGTGACTGTATATTAAGACCTCTGTAGTGCATGGGGAAGAGGGAGCCATTAGAAGATAGAGGGACAAAAAAGAAAAGCAACAGAAGCTACATACTGAACAACCAAAAATATCAGCTAATTAAACCCTATCTCAGTAATTTCATTCAGCAAATATATGTATTCCTTCATTTTCAGCACATTTCAATTCCTTCTTCTAACTATAGTAAATATTATCAATAATATCAATAATATCAAAATAAAGTCTGAAATAAAACTGTCTCTTGACAGTCACCTCAGGGGTGCATCCACTGCAGTTGTTTTCCCAGCAACAAAAAAGGGGCCTTCTGTTTCTTAGAAAAAAAATATTACTTATATTTTCCATGCTTTGCGAAAATTAACATAAGGAGGAAAAATATGTTTTAAAGCATTTTTTGTGACATATATATATAATTCATTAATTGTCTGTAACTGCTTATCCAGTTCCTACCCAGAATCATTGGGTGCAAGGTAGGAACACACCCTGGAGGGGCACCAATCCTTCACAGGGCGACTCACACAGTCACTCACACCTATGGACACTTTTGAGTCGCCAATCCACCTACCAACATGTGTTTTGGACCCTTGGAGGAAACCGGAGCACCCGAAGGAAACCCACACGGATAGAACACACCAAACTCCTCACAGACAGTCGCCCGGACTGGGACTCGAACCCCCAACACCAGGAACCTGGGGCTGTGTGACAGTGGCACTACCTGCTACCTCTGTGCCGCCCCACATTTAATATTTAATTGTCATTCAAAACTCTAATGTTCTCCTACACATTTGCAGTGATTTTTCCTTGACAGAACTCATTCAGTGCTGAATAAATGCTTCCTTTTTATTTTGTTGAATAAAATAACAATTGAGGAGGAGAATATTTGAATTTTGAATTACAATTACAACTTAAATATCCATAACACTTTAAAACTTATTTGTATTTATATTTTTACAAACAAGATAGTGCCACACTTCAATAATGAAAATTCATCTAGCAGTATTTCAACTGTTCACTTGATTAAAAACTAACACTGAGGGTCGGGCCCAATGCTCACCAAACAAAAACTGCTGACATAAACACTGGCCTTTATGCTACAGGAATAAGAACATATCTGGACTGAATCAGACAAAGCTGCTGTTGTCATATGTAACAAGCATGAATCATCGCTTCAGTTAGAAAGAAAATACACAGTACTTGTTGTGCTGAATTATTGATCATGTCATGCACTACCCCCAAGTGACATCAGCTGAGATATAATGTAGTCACCCAAGAATGTGTGCAGCTAGAAAAGAGTATCAAATAATTGTAAGCCAGAATAGATCTTCCCATCCAGATCATCTACGATCAACCAGCCAAACAGAACACAGTCTTTTTCTAACATTTATACAATAGACATCTATTATCTGACCTCATCTCATGTGAGGTCACAGTTTGTTGTATGAGGTTTTAGCTGCAGTGTGACGTGCAGTAATCATATAAATCCTCTGCCATCACTCTGTGTACAACAGACCTAACATGAACACCAGGATAAGTGAAATCCAGACACTTCACTGAAGTGTTACTAAGCGCCACTGCTGTGTAAAACCTTCTCTAAACAAAGCATACATTTCCAATCTGTTTTCTTAACATGAAGCTAGTAGTCAAATATACAGCTTTCTGCAGATGTTTGAACTGAAATGAATCTGCTCTGTCTCCTGAGTGTTAAAAGGAAGGTGATCAAACCTTCGGAGAGAAACTATTACTTTCTGACACGCACTCGGTGGATTTCACAGCCGCTACCGGCTCAGGCATGCCGCCGGCTCCAGAGCTATTTTGACAGATGGCGGTTGGTGATAAACGAGCTTTTTTTTATGATGAGATAAATATTTCTCACAGCTCACAGTCAGAATATAAATATCTGTTGCGCATATATGTATTTGATGTGTGTGTGTGTGTGTGTGTGAGTGAGAAGAGTTTACCGTTGCTACTTTCTGCCATTATTCACCCTGTTTGAAAGCTGCATGTATAGACAGATTTGAGACTGTCTGTCTGTACATACTTTTATATGAAATGGAAATGCTTTTCATTCTTTCACTGGCAATTATATATATATATATATATATATATATATATATATATATATATATATATATATATAAAAAACTAAAAGAGTGAAATTATTTATTTTTTGTTACTGAGGTTAGGTGTAGTATTAATAAGGTACAGTAATTATTTCATTGACGGTCCTCACAAGTATAGATGAACCAAAGTGTGTGTGTGTGTGTGTCTGTGTGTAGGGGTGGGGGGGGGGGGAGTATGGTGTGGGGGGGGTGATGTAGCTGGCACAAGCTTATCTGGAGCTCAAAGCAAACCAAGGATAAGTCAAGCCCTGACAAATACAAGATGTATTCAAGCAACACAGATTTCACATCAGTTTAAATGTGTGCAGTTCTTCAGAACGGACTTTACTGATAATTATGCAAAGCTTTCTTCTATTTTTGTCCATTCCTATGTTCTTCATCTGATTTTTTGACAGCTCTACCTCCTTTCAGATAGGACTCCTAGTGACCATGTCAGACCTAGAAGACAAGCAAATCCATGAGGGAAAAATACAGGCAGTGCACACTAAATACAGGACAGTCTGATATTATAATTAGCTGTTGAGGGTTTATAGTTCCTGAACAGTATATAGCTTGAAATATTGACTCGAAAGGAAATGAAATAAAAATAAATAACATGCTGGAGTAACTCAACTAGTTGCAACTTGGTGTTTGAATGATTTTTGCATATATCATTATATCGTTGTGTACACGTGTGCAGATAAATGAGAGCTAGGACTAGTAAAAGCTATTGTAATGAATCATGACATTGCAAAATCATAAATCACCACCTTCTGGGTGATGAATATTCACAACTCTTGTGTATGTGTGTGTGTGTGTGTGTGTGTGTGTGTAAGAGAGAAAGCAAGGAAGACTCACACCCTTACACACTCCTCATCACTTTTCACCCACTGCTGTCAGAGAGTAATCAGTAGACAACTGCAACAGAAGTGGTTAGGACTGTGAATACACACAAAAAAACAAAAAATACAAACATAATAAACACACACAGGACAGCAGGAGAGACTGAGGAAAACACCAAGATAAAACACAGCAGCGTGGATCTTTTCACTTTCACATTTTGGCTTTGACACTAGCTTTTATGCATTTCCCACACACTCTTATCCAATGTCCTAATATCTTAATATTTTATGTGTGTTACAGACACAAGCAAATGCAGCGTTAGGAGTCATGCTCAAGGGCTCTTATTAGTACAGTGTGGTTCTCCTACCCAAGTATCATGATTTATTATGACTCTAATGTCCTACTATCATTTTTGCAGCAAGACTCTTGATTAATCGAGTCATTTTAGGTCAAATATTTTAAAGTCATTTTTTCTACACCAATATTTCCATACAATGTCATTAATTTGTCTGACACTGATATCTACTGAAAGTATCATAAAGCATAAAGTGCAGAATGCTAACTTTGTCCATTAAGTAGAACCGGAATGCCGTGAAATTATGTTTTGCAAACAAGTGGTTTTGGGCTAAAATTTATTGCCAACTTAGTTACAAGTTTAAGTTAAAAAAGAGAGGACTTTCATTCATTTCATGTGTTGCCCTGTGAAGGATTGGCGCCCCCTCCAGGGTGTATTCCTGCCTTGCGCCCAATGATTCCAGGTAGGCTCTGGACCCCCCGCGACCCTAAATTGGATAAGCGGTTACAGATAATGGATGGATGAAAGACTTTCATTCATCCTTTTGGCACAGGCACTCCTACTGGCACTCGATGTTGCTGCGTTGACGTCGAACTGGATAGCTCTGTCTAGGCCGACCCACTTTTAACATTTTTAAGCACACTTAAAAAAAATGTAAATAATGTATTGGAGTAAAACGTAAGATACTTCGACTTTGAAATGTAGGAAAGTTAAAGGAAAGGTCCTCCAAAATATAAATTCTCCAGTAAAGTACAGATACACCTAATAACTACTTAAGTACAGTAACCTAAGTACATTTACTTTGTTACTGTCCACTACTAGCAGTGTTACCTTCCTTACGACACAAACCACTTGCAAACACTCACACAAACACACACACACACACACCAGACATCCATAGGACCAAAAAAAAACTTAAAAAAAAAATACCTTAGATTGATCGTCAACCTCAATACGGACTATAATAAAAAAAAAAACTATCACCTTAAAGAAGAGAAGTAGAAGGGTAGATAGGCGTTTTAGTTGTTTACTTGGTGTCTAGGGGTTCAGGTTTGGGGATGGCTAGTGGGGTGGGGGGGGGGGTGGCACTCTCATGTCAGATGTCACAAGTCCTTACCCCCCCTCCAGGACTGTTTATGTAGGGCTGGCAGGATTTCCTGCTACACGATGAAATAATTAGAGGCCCAGCATGGAGGGGCAACACCAGGCCGGGAGTGCGGGGAGGGGGTGGTTGGATTATTCTGAGCCCGAAAAGATTGGTTTCCCTCGTCTGAAGAGCCTTTTTATGCCTGCTATTTGTCTTTGGGGTGAAGTGGAGGATTTCAGAGTTAGAAAATAAAGGACTAGAAAAGGCTATTCACTAAAGGACTTGATGCTTTCACTTTGTATCAAGATAAGCGTGCTTTAGAGGGAAGCTGTCATTTTTTAAATAGGACTTGAAAGCTAATTAATAAAATGGGTTTTCATGATTTATCTACTGTATTTTATTTGTTTTACTTATTAAATGGGAAATTAGTCGTTTTTATGACCACAAATAGTATTAATCATGTAATATGAAGAATCACATCACATTGTATCAGCCAAGTGAACAAGTTCAAGTTCCATAGAGTGGGTCCTTCACACCTTCACAGCCATGTTTCAAACAGGTTCAATACAGACGCTCTGACACCTCCAGGTCACTAGGTGTCAGTTTAGCTGCTGTTTTACAACTTCATGAAACAGCACTGGAGAAGCTGGCTGACCACAAGTTTAGTATTTATTAATATTTATTAACTGTATTTAGTGTGTCTGTGTAACATTTGTATCTGACTCAGATGTTGTGCTTGATCCACCCCAAATTATGAGGTTTGTGACTTGCCAATGAGAACAACTTGAAAATCCCATCATTTACTGCAGCGCTATAAATACTCTTGCACATAACTCCTCAAGTTCGTTCTTCATGTTCTTGCTACTGACAAATGTAAACAGAACTGACCATACATTCATGAGCTCAGAACGAGGCATCTTCAGATTCTCACACTGAAATACATCAACAGTACTTACTGCTCAGTACAAACACTTACTTTGTTTACACTTGTAAAAAGGCCCTCTGGACTTCACTCGAGTGTCCAGCAGAGAAGTGCGCTGGGGTCAAGGGGTCAAGAAATGAGGACTAAAGCACACGCGCCACACATCACAGTTGCCACTGGACGGAGATCAGATTTAAAGAGAGTGTTTGTCACTGGTCTCAGGGGCTGGACGATATGACAATCTTTTCACAATATCTCCTTCTGTCATTGTATGTTGATAATTAACACCTGTTTTTCTAATATTCTAATGCTCGTTTTAATATGTAAGTAAACAATAAATATTCATTTTTAGAATATACACACTATATGGCCATATGTGGACATCTAATCCAATTTTACATCTAATATAAAGGGTATTAATTAATGTCAGTCTAGTTACAGGGGTTGGACAATGAAACTGAAACACCTGGTTTTAGACCACAATAATTTATTAGTGTGGTGTAGGGCCTCCTTTTGCGGCCAATACAGCGTCAATTCGTCTTGGGAATCACATATACAAGTCCTGCACAGTGGTCAGAGGGATTTGAAGCCATTCTTCTTGCAGGATAGTGGCTAGGTCTCTACGTGATGCTGGTGGAGGAAAACGTTTCCTGACTCGCTCCTCCAAAACACACCAAAGTGGCTCAATAATATTTAGATCTGGTGACTGTGCAGGCCATGGGAGATGTCCAACTTCACTTTCATGTTCATCAAACCTATCTTTCACCAGTCTTGCTGTGTGTATTGGTGCATTGTCGTCCTGATACACGGCACCGCCTTCAGGATACAATGTTTGAACCATTGGCTGCACATGGTCTTACTGGTGCAATGTGCAATTAATGAAGGTTGGCCACCAGGCTGCACCAATTTAGCCATGAAATCTCCCACACTAAAATGACAGGTGTTTCTGTTTCATTGTCCAACCCCTGTACATGTGTTTACCAGACCATGGACAAAATCTATTTTAAAGAAGCAATCCATCATGTTTTTGTCAATGATTCTTAATTACGTTACAAAACAGACATTCTACTGACTACTGACATTCTGTGCTATTTTAATTTTAAATAAAAAAATTGTAAACATGGGGTTCCCGCTCTATGGAGAAATAACTGGTTCATTCATGGACTACAAAGACATTTTGTTTTTCAGCTGATGTGAGTCACACGTTATAGGGGAAAAAAATGAATTATCTTTTTCATACATACATTATGCTACTTAGAGTTGGTACTACAAACCACACCTATAGGAAGTTTAAAAAAATTTCTAATACTTTTACCCTGGTCAGATATAGCAGAAACATATTGTTGGTATTTGAATCATTTGCATTTAAACAATGTATTTCAGATGTAAAACACAAAGGTCTTTGACAGGCTTAGGTTTCTTGAGGACAACTGGGTATTATCTGGACCAGAGGATGGTGTCTAGACATGAAGCTTTGAAGGTCCCACAGACATGACTTTAGTTATTCTCTGACTTGACCCCAAACCTATTTCGTGACACTCTGTGTGCCGCATGGCTCTTTTGTCCATCTCTCCCGAGTCTTCTCACTGTGGCTGAGTAAAGTCGAGCCCAGAGGAAACGGCCCTGGATGTGAGCAACACCTCGAGCTGCTTTCATCTTCCCAGGCTCGAGTCACTCATACTGGGGGAAAATAATCCTCAGCCTCTTCCCTCAGGAGCAGCTACATACACTGCTCAGTTACACTCCCACTTGGACCTTCACCAATCTGAATGAATAATGAGGAGCACATACCAAGCTGGATTCAGAAGACAGCTGTCAATTAATTAATTCTTGAATTACTCAAGCAAACATCACAGGGATTTCACAAGCAGGTCAACTTTAATTCAAGTCTGAATTTTTGCTTAGTCTATTTAGTTTGGAAATGGCCCACCAAGCAATCATCATGCCCCACTAAACCCATTTCTTATACACTTGTGTAGTAGCAGAAGAACAACATTTAACTTTCTTATTTAATTAGTCTTTTTTTTGGTGCACACATCAAGGCACTTTTATTATGAAAATAACAGCAGCCATTTTTATTTCTTTTATTTAAAAATGGAACTACAAATTGGAGGGTGTCTTTCAACAGCTATGATATATTTATTTATTCATCTGCTGTCACTGCTTCATCCTGATCAGGGTCGCAGTAGGTTCACACTCTATGTTGAATCACTGGACACAAAGCAGGAACACACCCTTCACACAGCACCAGTCCATCACAGAGAATCACACATTCACCCAGTCACTCACACAGTCAGCAATGATTTATGAATCTGTAAAACGCTGTATAAACTTTACTAGAAGGCTTAGAGCTGTTGATTTTGTGAATGCCTATAAAAGAAAATGTGCCTGGTCTAGTTGGCATATGAGGTGAGAGCCATAAAGAGACATTGGGGCGAACGGACGCTTTAACATTACCTTGCTCCTATTGTGTCTGATCCTGGAGCTCCATTCTGTGGTTCTACGATTACATCACTCCACATACAGTTTAGTGCCTTTTTGAGAGCAGCAGGGCACTTAGACCCTCTTCCATCTCTCAGTGTTCTTCTGAGTGAGTGAGAGAGAGATAGAGAGAGAGAGAGAGAGAGAGAGAGAGAGAGAGAGAGAGAGAGTTCTCTGTATAAAATCTTGCTCTCATCTGGTAGTGATTTGTCTTTCGCGCACCCTTGGTCCATAGCTCTGGTTACCGTAGTGATGAGTGAAACACCAGGGCTGCTGATGGGTAGATCAGCTGCTAAAGGCCCTACACACACACACACAAACACACACACACAGAGACCTAGAAATGTTTGGGAATCCTGTCTACATGTACAAAGACTAAAATACTGTATGACTTTAATCACACAATGCTAATAGATGTCTGTCTGGTCAATTAACTCCAACAGCTCATAGAAATTTTCAGTTTTAAAGGAGAATTTAGTCATTTTTAATACACAATGGTAGCACACAATATTTATGAAAATAATTACCTGATATATTTACATTATACTATGAAGCATTTCTTTTTTTCCATTCATCATGACATTTTCACAGTGTGAAGAACAGCTGCTCTGATAAATCTAGGCCTCTACTTATTGGTATAATGCCATTTTCAACACATGAGAAAGATTCTTTGGGGAAAAAATGCATAGTTTGGCAAAAGTTTCAAATTTGGAGCATGTTTGTTGACCATAGGTTACAAAGCCTTGTTCATATTTCTCATAGTAAAATACAGCTTAGAGTACCCTCTTTGGGCCCACTATGTATTGACACATGCCTTCAGATCTCTAGAAGAGATACCCAGGGGTATTTTACAAAGTAATGTTTCAGATCGAGATGATTAGGACCATTTCTACTGAGCAGCCTTTACTTTTGGGCGTAAGGTCTCCAGCTTTACTGAAAAATGCTGCTTGGTAATATACCACAGCAGGTAAATTTGATATTAACCCCTCCAGCATAACTCCAAAAGTCAAAACAATTCATCCAGAGGTGAATTCACCTGCATAGGAGTGAACACAGCAGTTAGCTGAACTTTAAACAAACAAATAAATCTGTGCTTTGCCTTTAGCTTGTCGAGTTTCTCCGCCTTCATGCTCTTACACAATTACAAATACTCAGAGTGGATTTGCCACAAAAATGTTGGCGATATCACTTTGTTCAAGCATGCCAAAGCAAACACAGTATTCCTGCTCACTTTGTGTGAGTACACCCTCTTTATCCCAACATGTGTACATTCTTTTTAAAGGGTAAATGCAATAAGAAAGCAGTGCAAGTCTCTGAGGTTCACACACATTTGTGTTGTGTTGGACGCTCCCTCCCTCGTAGTCCCATTCCTCCCCTGTTTAAAAGGTGCGAACAAGACACGAGTGAAAGAGGCTGAAAGGGAGGGTCTTTGAGGCCAAGGCAGCCGTAACGGTGGGCTGCTGACAGTAATCTTCTCAATTATTTCAGCTATGACAACAGACTGAAACTCTGCACCTGTCCCGGCAGCCTGCTCACCTCACTGCAGCTGTATGGGGCCCGGTGAGCTCATGACATCATCACGTCCGTAAACACACATACACACACGCACATGTGTATAACACACTGTATCACCACAGAGCGTGACTGAAGTCTCACACAGGTTTTAAGGTAATGTGGAGAATAGAGGGAAGAGTTTGGTTATGGTTGGTGGAAGTCAGAGACAAAAATCCTTCACCCTCATCAACCCTCCGTATGTTCAATCTTTTATTTAATGAGTGTGTAATTTAGAGGATCCAGACATATTCTGAAAAGAAAACTCGACTGCAAAAAGTGCAAGTCATTGGGTGATCTGGATCCTCAGCCCACCAAGACGCACACCGTAGAACAAGACCACCCAGTCAGTTTTCTTTGTTTTGCCTATTCAGGAAACATGGGATAAAACGAGCCGTTCTGATTCTGCTCCACTTCTGACGTCAAGTGCAGAGAATTTAGAATTGCCCCGCCTCCTCATCTGAGTCCCTCCACTCACAGGGCTGCACCTGCATTTACCTGAGAGTGACACGACGAGCACAGACAAATAAGAGCACTGAGTAAAATCTGAGAAAACAAGAACAGAGAAGAAAGAGAACCAAGCGAAAACAGCTAAAAATCTGAGCTGAACAGGGCTGTTTACACAGGGGGAGAATGCTGTTGTTATGTATGTTACAGATGTGTTTCACCTTTAAGGGTGTATTTTCCAGCCTTGAAATAAACAGACTACACAGAGAATGTTCATTATGAACACTTCACTAGGTCCAGAATAAAGGCAGTATTATTAGTGATTTAATTCCTGAAGGGTCTTCATGTTACTGACAGCTGCTCAGAGGGCTGTTTCAGAGTGGTACCACTCAGGACCGGAGGTGTGGAGTCGTCAGTCTTTGGGACACTTCAGTGGCGTCCAAACAAAGCAATGGAGACCTAGTCTACACACGAGCGGAAGTGTGAGTGTTTTGGGTATAACTTCCGTGTCAGAATAGCCCTGTAATCTGTTTCCTTTGGGCAGAATGATAGCAGGCCGCTGTTCTATGAAGAGCTTTCATCGGCTCCATTTCCTCTTCCACCAGAGCATCGGACATCTGTGGCTTCTTAACACGCAAACTAAAGCCAAACAAACTCATCGGAGAGAACACAGACACGTCACAATATTGGATTCAATAATAATTCTTTAGGTGATGAATTAATGGATTTTTTAAAAAAAAACTCAAAGTTGACCATGATTTTATGATCATTTAAATGCAAATATGTAAACTGAGGAACTACTTACACAAGAAAAGAGACGAAAATAGTATGCATTAATATATGCAGATTAGCTATCTTCTTGTGGCTGTCAAAACTCAGCTGTCCCTAACCCATAATCCCAGCTGAAACTCAAAGCTCAAATAAATAAACATTACTCACTGCTGCCCTCTACAGGTGCTACTAAAAACATTAAATAAAATATTTAGCATTTGAACCGACAAAGAATATTTTTAAGTGATCTATAATGGATTTGAGATTTTATTATTCTCAAATTACAGTGACTTTCTCTGTAACTACTACTTGCTGTGGAAGCTTGAGTCCCTGTGTGTGTGTGTGTGTGGATCTCTGGTGGGCTGCCATGCGTCTATCAGAGGGGGCTTCAATACCCAGAGTGCGGGTCAGGAAACATGACCACAGAGCTGCTCAGATCGACCTGTCAGAGTTCATTTACTAAAGACATGGAACCCTGAGACCCTCGCCCCCCAGTCCCTCGGTGTTGAGTTACTTATACACACACGCACACACACCCCAACATACACTGCAGCGTCCAGACCAGTGTCCAGAACCTCATGAATGAATGGACATGAATAAAAAAAAAGTGCAGGGGATGGCTGTCTTTTTTTTCATTCAGCCGCTCTAATCCAATTGATGTCAAGCATGCTCTTAAAACTAAAGGTGCCACTACATTGGGTTCCCTGAAGAACAATTTTAAATAACCTTTGAAAATCTTCTACATAATTTTACAGGAGAAGGCAAAAACTTGAACTTATGTCAGTTCTTTCAATTTTATTTCGTTTAGAGCACTATTGGTCCATTCTTCATGTAATATTTTCACAGTGTATATGGCAGCTGCCATGCTCAAGTATTTTTTTAATAACATGTTAAACATTTATAACATGCTACAGTTATTTTTAGAATAATAATAATAATAATAAACTGATATATATATATTTTTGTTTTGATTGTGATAAAGAAAAATTATATGGAGTTTATGGATTTTCCCAAGCAGTGTGTTGAAGCCAAGAAGCATGTCATTCAGGACTGATATCAATATCATGCAAATGGAATGCAGTTTAGACAGTCTATGAGTACACTATTGGAGACTGCCACTAATTGCAAACTGTCATTGGCATATACATGCATACATACAACGTCTGGAAGCAAATGTCTGTGCTTTAACAACACAAGAGAGCAGTTTGGGTGTGTATTCATCACTGTACAATTTGAATCCAAACAATGTCCTGTACTTTGCTGAGGCATCTGCATGTTGTTAATGTGTTGATGGCATAATAAAGTGATTGCTTTTTGTGCTGTAGCAACACGTCAAATTCAAACTATCATTACAAATATCAGTAAAAGGGAGTTGTGGTAAAGCTGTGTCTAGGACAGACATCACTGTGGGAGGAAATAGAGAGGAATGTGTGCTGGTCTTGGTTTGTCATGACAGAAGAATTCAAATATCTGTGGAGAAATCTGGTAGGAAAAAAAGCTGGGTGACATTTAACCACTGTGGCGATCCACAGACTCAATCCATGTGAGGGTAACAGTGTCCAGATTTGGATTTTACAGGCTGACTCTTGAGTGGGGGAAACTTTTATTTTAGGATAGCTCTTTTATTTTTTCACAAAAAGGTATTCAAATACATGATTTTGGAGTATTTTCCAGTCTCATGAAAGATGTAGAAAGAGTTTATTACAATTCTTTGGACACATCCTTCATAATACGAGGCAAGGCCAAATCTAGATTATAGACACTAAATAATATGTTCAAAACAACATAAAAATGTCGGTATCTAAAGGACCTAATATTAGTTTAGATTTTTTAGAATGAACAGGATCACTTTCTCAAATAAATATTTTGTTCTCGCACTGTCCACACTAACAGAACAAAAGCAGAATATTTTACTTTCTATATGGAATTCACTAAAAGCTTACAAATTAAATATGTGTGTGTGTGTGTGTGTGGTACAGTTTAAGGCAATATTTATAGAATTTATGTGAAGCTGATCTTTATTAAGTTTTTCAGGCCTCTTTTAAAGGGGCCAGAATGGTGCATTTCTCCATGAGTCTTTTGCTTCTCATCTCTCACAGTGTGATGTCACTGCTCTTGGAGTTGCTGTCATCACTCTCCGTGTCCTGAAAGATAAAGACACAATATGTTAGAATGAAAATAGATGACGCACAATAACAGGACAAATCGGGTTTGGTAAACAACTTGATGTCACATGCTTCACTTTTCATTGCCCAGTAAAACTCAACAGTAAGACAACAACAGTCTTGTGTTGTTTTTATGTTTACGTAATGTACTTACCAGTATTTCCATGTCATTTAATATTTATTCAGCCAAACTTTTTTTTCCCCCATGTTCACTGAAATGCAATATTTAAACATGAGCAGTGGCTCGTGGCTGTTCCAAGGTCTATGTAAAGGAGGAAAAACACCCTCCCAAGAGACGAAGGCCGTTCAAAATCAGTTCTACTCAGAAAGAAAGAGGGGAAAAGGTTCATGTAATCTACAAGTTACAGAATTATATACAAGCTAGCTGATGTTGAAACATTTTAATATACATCAAATATATTCAAATTTTCCAGAACTTAACTTGGTCTGGCAATATAATAAAATAATAATAATAATAATAACAAAAAAGAGGCGTTTTATAGAATATCATGGAATAATTATTATGTAAGATTTAAGTATAATAAATTTAGGATATTATGTTTACAAATGTATGACATATGCATAGAATAAATCTAGAAAAACATTATTTTAGGGCATGATTAGGTTTACGTTCTTGTTATTGCAGTACTCAATTTCTAACATTTTTAATATATTTAAAGGATACTATTTATTCACAATGCTTATAAATACAGACTAAAATCTATTTAAAGTTGAAACAGAAAAATAAATATGCTGAATAAGGCTAGTCCTTTGGTTTGCTGAGACTGTTTTAACTGTTACAGTATAAAAATTATATATAAAACTTTAAGTTAAAATGGTGAGAAGAGCTTATAAAGTTTCCCTATAATATAAAATACTTTTAAAACCACGTTATTATTTTAGTAATTAACTCTGAACTATTTTATAATTTGAAGTGTTGGTTGCTTACCGAAGCGTACAGAGAGAAATATGAACGAAATGGCGTTTAGTTTAAGCCAAAAAATCGTAACAATAAATGAGATTTGAAACCCTTTATGAGCTTTAAACTAACTCAGGTGATGACATGTCCTTAGGCGGCACCTGTTAATCCTGATGGGCTTCAGTGGCTCTGGATTTACTGAAATAAATCAAACATCTGCTGTTTTAAAAGGACTAACCCTGCCGTTAACTCTCCTTTTTATTTAGCCGTTAAAGACGATACAGCTTGGATTTGTGTTCGAATTTCCGTTAAACTTTTTACCAATAATAAAATAATTGTTTCTTACTTAACCACTTTTTATGGCGCACCAGAAATTAAAATTAGCTTTTTTTTCCCGATTTTTTTCTTTCCACCTTAAATCCTGCGGTATTCACATTACCTGCCGCAATATTTAAGGTGGAACTGAAAATTCATACATTATGTATGCTCCGCTTTAGCATCAGGCGCCAGAATGTAGCTACTGTTCATTAACTGCTGCATTATTTAAGGTGGAACAACAAACTCTGCTAAATCCTAAGGCTGAAATTGTTCCATCATTTACGGTGGCTCTCGGTCTCAGAGTCAGAATGTAATGTTAACCGTGCCATTTAAGGTGGAACTTAAAATGTACAAAACTTAAAGGAAAATTCATTCGAGAAGTCAACCTTTGACTTCAAATTTCGTTACTATGTATCGAACTCATGTTTGTGGTATAAATATGTAAGAAAGCAAAGATGTAGTCTGTACACAGTTGTGTTTGAATGTCATTTCTTCGTAGGTTGCTCAGGTAGGTTTGGTTACCAAGCAAGGAGGAGCACAAGGAAGAAACACCCGAAGCTAAAGTTCCTCCCTCAGCTAAGGTTAGTTTGCAGTGTGCTTAAAGTGGGGCTGGATTACACTTCAGGGCCGCTCATGTTCTGGAGAGATGAACAAACGCTGGAAGAGCTCAAAACGGCCACAAAACACACAGTAAGTTGCAAAAAAAGACGGCATATTGTTATAAAATACTGTTTTAAGCATTTACGGCTGCTTGTGCTTACATGACTACGAAAGAGTAAAACATTTAGAGAAAGTGCATGTTCTAACAAACTGCTTCATTAATTAGGTTGTCTCTTCAAATTTGAATTAATCTCATGGCTATGCAGCTTACTGATTTTCTTTTTCAGACTAATCTAAATTTGCACTTCAATTGGGTAACGAAGCCATTGGGTTTTTTTCCCCAATTATTTAATTTTATTAACAATAAAGAGAATTGCTTATCGTGGACATTTTCGGGTTTTTTTTGCTTTTGTGAAGTGTATCGGCTGCTCATTTTCAAGTACAAAATTTATCTAGAGAACTCGTATGCAAAATTTAGAGAACTCAGCGACTCAAACCATTTATAGATAAATTCGTATTTATTTTCTCTCTAACCCCCCCCACCCCCATAATTAAATACATAAAGTGTGAACAATGTCATTTTGGAGGGGTTTCATGTGAAATAACAGGCTCTAGAAAACAGAGACAGAGTTGTTCAGTGGTGATGATGGTAACCAAACGTTTTTCTAAAGCTCCCTCAAAGGAAGTCGTCACCTGAAATGAAGTGAGTACGCTGCTGATGCCTGAGGCTTTGTTTTACTAAAGTTTGAAGAATGTTGCTGTAATTAATTTTACACAGATAGAGGAGAGGAACATTCTTGAAGGTGTAAGGAATAAATAAGTCACAGCGAAATGTTTCTTATCAGGTTTGGCCCCATTTTCTCATTATCAACAAACACGTGTGGGACCAGTAGTGGTTTTGGAAAGAAAATGGTTTACTTGTTGTCTGGTTCCTGTCATCACCACTGTTAAGAAATGTGTGTGCAAGCTTCTCTGTAATCAGCCTTTTCTCATCACGTCGGTCTCTGTGATTGAAATTTGCAGAAATAAGAAAAAGCCTTTGTAATTTTTTTTTTCTTTTTGTAAGGCTTTAATCACAATTCATGTGCATTTCTATAACTGTTTGCATGTGAATAAACTTTCCAAAATGTTGAGGTTTAATACTTTTCTAAAAGGGCTTTTATTTGCAGAGGATCCATAGATTCTCTAACGTAACAGACACATGTACACGATGCACACGAATCACAGCAACGGATAAGAGTGCAGTAAAATGTACGGATCATTAAATATACATCCACTGATATAATCCATATCTTTCTTACTCTCCCAGGATTTGACCAAAAGAAGACTGTATTTCATTGGTAGAAATTAAGCACATATTTAAAAAAACAAACAAAAAAATAATAATCTACAAACAAATAAACCCCGTGAACTTAATGAAAGTTGAATACAAAAATAACTACCAAGAAACAAATTAAAGCATCTTTGGGATATCAGCGGCCGCATTAAACCTCCAAGTGTTAAAGCCCAGTATAAACAGTGCATTATTTTATTTATACCACTGAAAATGACCAAGGTGTTCATGTTCTTCAAAACAAATAGAACATTTTTGACAGAAATCAGATTTTGAGAAACAGTGGCAGCTCGGGCTGAAAGAATAATAAAAATAAACATTTTCATATCTAAATTGCAATCTGAAACCTTGCAAATAAATATATACGCATAAATTATAAAGTGTGTTTAAGGTGATACATCAGAGCTTGTAAACTCAGTCTGGCGTGTGTTTAAATGCACAAACTTGAAAAAATAGATTTTATGTGAAAATATATGTAAATTTACTGTATTAGTGAAAATAAATAATTTCCAATTAAACACTTTTGAGAAAATGGGCGATTACCATGGGAATAACTTAGAATTAGGACAGAATCTCTTAACTGTGAGTGTGTGTGTGTGTGTGTGTGTGCGCGCGTCAGGTAATTCAGGGTTCATGTCCTTGTGTTCGGCCCTGATGCTGGGCGTGTGTTGTCATGGTGAAGGGGGTAAAGTGGATGTTAATAGGGGGCTGCTGCAGAGGTTAAAAGGCTGATGCTCTTTAAAGCGGCTGGTCATGGCCCAAAGCTGAGGGGCTTCAGCCCACACACTGATCCACACACACACACACACACTACAAACACAAACTGGAATAGGACTGGACCGGTACGAGGCCACTTTTCAACCACATTTTTTTTTAAATCAGCTTTTGGACTTTTTTTTGTGGAAAAATGGCAAGTTCTTGTGGATTGAACATCTACTTGTGCTTCAGATCACATTGTGTTTACAGAGCTCAGCAAGGACTGATGGAGGATTTATTTACAGCAGTGTGCAGAAGCCTGTGCACCCCTGTTCAAATGACACTGGACTCTCTGGATTTTTCTTTTGGGAAATTGGGGAAAATTTAAAGTTGACTCTTTTCTTGAGAGGAAACTCATTTTAACATTCCTGCTATTTTTTTTTATTACAGCTCTTTGTAACTTGCTGGATTTAACCCTGGTGCAAAATCTGTGCACAATTTTAAAGATATATTTTTTTAATTTTACGTTACCCCTAATGTGTTTCTCAGTGTCAGTAGGAGCTTTCCAAATCAAAATACAAAACTCAGGGTCCCAACAGAGGAGGTGCTGACTCGTGTATTGATATGTATTTAGAAAAAAAAATACAAAAAGCAAGTCATGGAACAGGGGTTCGCAACTTTTACACACGACCTGGGCGCGCATTGGCATTGATGCCGTTTTGTATTTTTTTTTATTATTTATTTAATTTTTTTTTTTTTTTTACCCAGGGCTCAACGCAAGACATTTTTGAAGAAGTTTCATGCTCGTCCACAGCTTCTTCACCACATGCAATGACCGAGAAAGCCGTGTGTACCAGCTGTGGGACCGAAATCGTAGACAAATACTTGCTCAAGGTGAGTTTGCACGACTCAAATGCGTTGAATTTGGCTTGTTTTAATGTGGCGGTTTTACTACTAGTTTCGCGCGGCGTGCTACGGGTGCTACGCTCACGAATAACATCGTTTTTTTTTGTTTTTAAATACCTGCTGTCTTACCTTAACTTTGCCTTAAAGTCGTCTTCAAATATCACAACGAACGGAGCAGTAGAAGCGCTCTAATGTCTCGGAAAACTGTCCCATTAACTTTCACTGAAAGTCAGCAGCGTTTTCCTCCGCTTCTGTAAAGTGGCCGTTCCTCAAGTAGACTGAAGGTTTTGTGAGACCCTGGTGAAGTCACTGGGGCTTTAACTTCTTCTTTCTGCCCCTCTGCTTTGTATTAAATGTAGTTTGTCATGAGGTGTGCTTAATATATTAATTAATTTCCTTTTTCTCTCCCGTGTTTACCTGTTCAGGTGAATGACATGTGCTGGCACGTGCGTTGTCTCTCGTGCAGTGTGTGTCAGACCTCCCTGGGCAGACACATCAGCTGCTACATTAAAGAGAAGGAGATCTTCTGCAAACTCGACTACTTCAGGTACATGCAGGAGATTGGTGTCTTTTTAGGGCCTTTTTCAATTCAGTACCTAATGCTGGAGAGGTCGGGATACAAAAGGCCTGAAGAGACAGTGTTAATGCTGGTGCAGGTTGCAGTATTACAGCAGTAGAGACATAAAAAACAAACAAACAATATATATATATTAAATATATTAAATATCTGATATACACTGCACAAATGCAAATGCAATTAACTGTTGTAAAATGTTCCTGGACATATACATGCACCCAACAAGAATCAACTTTTTTTTTTCTAGTAATTAGAACTTAATTTACGTTAAATCCATTTACACTTTTTAATGTGTAAATGATGAGGAATAAGGAGTCATGTTTTGTTATAAATTGACAAGAGTACAAGTCATTTAGATGTTCACAGTTCTGTCAGTTTTAAGCAGCAGAATTTGTTTTAGTTATGATTTACTGCACAATAACATTAGCAGCAAAACTTGTGTGAATCACATGAGTTATCCTTATAGACACAGAGCTGGTTAATATTACAGGGAATAAGAACATAAAAGCATTGTGCATTGTAGTTATTGACTTTAGTTCTAATAATCAGTCCAGTAGCAGGAGAGCAGCCATGAGGTCACTCTAAGAGCAGAGGCTAAAAATGCCCTGAATTGCTGCTCCTTGTGGATATTCTGAAGCTAAAATCTTCATATTTTTATATATTTATTAAGACCTAAAATGCATATGGCTTTAAATATTCTTTATGGCTCTAATATTTATCTCAAGTACAAAACTCTCTTGAGAATACTCTAACACTCTGATCTTCCTACAAGTTGTAAATCTGTGTTTATATATGTAGTAGTGGAGGTACTTGCAAGAATAAGTTTGAAAAGTAATTATTATTACCGAAATATTTTTTTTAAAAAGGGAATTAAGAATTTAACATGTTTATGTAGGATACTGAAATGTTTATACCTTCATCTGGTGAAGGGGTAAGAGTCTATAAATGTAGACCTCCTGACTGGCCAACTTTGTGCCCCCAGTTTGAATCGTCTCTGAATGTTTTGCAGAGCCGTTGCAGACTTCCATGAACTCCTAGAGCTTTTTTCACTCTCAAAGTTGAGCGTTTTTACCTGATGAATGAAGTTTAGTCTCAGAGTTAATCTTTTAAATAAGTGATTATATTATATATTTTTTTTCCACTGACTTTTGACTTTAGGAAATATGGGACCCGCTGTGCTCACTGTGGAAGGAATATCCACTCGAACGACTGGGTGCGGAGAGCGAAAGGAAACACCTACCACCTCGCCTGCTTCGCCTGCTTCTCCTGCAAGCGCCAGCTCTCCACCGGAGAGGAGTTTGCTCTGGTGGACGAGAGAGTGCTCTGCCGTGTCCATTACGACTGCATGCTGGACAACCTCAAACGGGCAATGGAGAACGGTTAGAAACTCTCTGGATTTTGGAGTTTGGAGGGATTTGTGACCCTGGTCTCCACATTCATGGACATTTTCAGCAGCGTTTTATTAAGCCATATTTGCTCAAGTTTTGTCTTTGAAATATATTTAATCCTACAAATGTATTTGAAAATAAAGGAAAGGCCACGTTTTACAAGTGACTTTTCTTCAATTTTAAATGACTGCAGTGCATCTGTATTGCAGCATACGGTGAAGTGGACCTTTAGGTAGAGACGATATGCTCTGTGCTCCTTTCCCGTCTTCTAAAAGGGCCGTTTTAAAACCTCTTTAGCCCTATTCAGAAAGGATCAGGTTTATGTGGGACCCTGAGGTAATTACAGGTGTGTTTTGGCCAGGTTTTAGTCCTGTCCAGATACAAATGTTGTTGCCTTATTGGACCACTGCCTATTTTTGGCCTTATTTATAGAATGGTACAGTATCAGTCACACTTCCTTAGTCTGGGTGGTGAAGCTTGAAAACGTGAAATCAAAGGCAATGCTCTATAAAGGCTGATGAATGCCAGATACAGGTATAAAGCATTACTTTATGATGATATGATGTATAAATTCTAGATTCATGTAAAATGCAGCTGAACATAGTCCTGTGGTGGTTTTTGTGATGCTTTTTTTTTTTAATTATACACTTTAACTTATTTGGCCCGTCTTTTGGAGCTTTCACAATTAATGTTTGTGTGTTTCCCTTTAGGGAAAGGAGTCAATGTAGAAGGAGCTGTGCCGTCAGAGCAGGAGGTGAATCAACCAAAACCGGCCAAAAGAGCGAGAACAAGCTTCACTGCTGACCAGCTACAGGTCCGTTCAGACTATTAGCTGAAGCCTGTATCACTGTTGCCCAGTCTCTGATGTGTGTGCGCTCGCTCTTGTAGGTAATGCAAGCTCAGTTTGCTCAGGACAATAATCCGGACGCTCAGACGCTGCAGAAGCTGGCGGAGAGAACAGGCCTCAGCCGCAGGGTCATTCAGGTCAGACACTGGCTAGGCTGCTTTATTTATGGATTTTGGAAACTCGTGTCAGAAAATGAACCAAAAAGCCTTTATCTACAAGTGGTAACTTGTCATGGGAAGGACAAACAGTCTGTTGTTGTGTTATTGAGATCTTATTTAATTTATTTTCTGGAGCATTTCTGGTCCTTCTGTCAGGACGTGGGGATGTTTCCTTTTTTCTGTGTTCAAAATACAAAATAAGGCCTTCTGTAACATTTATTACAATAATATTTCAGGTGTGGTAAATTTAGTTTGTGATTTAGGTTCAGCTCTTTATCTCAGTCCTTTTGGTTTCTCTAAACAATAGAAAATCTGTGCTTTCTTTTACAGCTATTTGATTTTTTTTTGGTTAATTTCAGCCTGCTCTACTGTCAGTGGTATTTCCATAATTTATTTTTATTATAGTAGTCTTACTTTTCCATGCGTTCCTCCCCCCCCCAGGTGTGGTTTCAGAACTGCCGAGCTCGTCATAAGAAACATGTGAGTCCAAATCACTCATCCACTGCCCCGGTCTCGTCCCTGCAGCCCGGCAGACTCTCTCCTCCTCTGATGGACGAGCTCCAGTACACAGCATTTGCTCCCGTGGACGCTCCCATGCTGACCTCTCTGCACTCCTACATGGACGGTGAGTTACTCTCTCTGGGGGGTGTGATTCTTGAAGACAGATTCATTAATTTAGCTGAAAATCTTAAGCCAAAACTCAAAAGGAAGGTAAGGGATGTTGCATATTGGACATCCTTGTTTTGAGCTTATGCCATAAAGCTTTACTGAGATCAAGTCTTATGGAAGACTCTCTGGACTGAGTTCCTGGTGCTTACATTAAGCAGGAAGAACCCACAGATCATGATTTAAAACTGATGAGAGATATTAGACAGCACTAATATAGTTTGCCAAAGTGTATTTAGGTCACAGAAAGTAGAAAAAACATCGAATCAGTGCAGTGTTCTTATCTGCTGCTACTGTTTGACTGACAACATTCGTACAACACTGATATCAGTCCGTTATTGTTTTTTTAGTGAATCTATTACAACTTAAAGATCAGCTGGGATTCCATTCAACTCCTGAAGTAAACTCAAGTGAATAACTGAAATGACTGTTATGCAAATTAGTTTTGATTAGTTCTGTTTAAGAGAATACATCTGCCACGTTTACAGAGAAGTAGTTAATATCAGGCAACTTCTGCATTTGGTTAATGTCACTGTCGAGTCTTTGATCACAGGTCTTTTTATTTATGATTTTCTTAGATCAGGTAAATCACTGAGTTAATGTCTGTCCGCTGGGACCTGCTGCCTTCTGTTATGCATTTCTCTGACAGAGGAGGAACACCTGATCAGTTTTGTCTTGATTACAGTAGACACTTGGCAACATGTAAAGTGAACATTCTATTAAATATTTGCCATCTCTTAACAAAGGATGTTATTGTTGCTATTATTTTAAATGTCATAACATTCTGGAGTGAACACTTATGCTATTTAATGACTATATGATTCTGATGAGGGTGGTTTCAGCTTAAAAGTATTTAAAGATTTACCCCACACAGTTTTATCTATTCATTCATTCATTATCTGTAAGCACTTATCCAGTTCAGGGTCGCGGTGGCTCCAGAGCCAACCTGGAATACACCCTGGAGGGGGCGCCAGTCCTTCACAGGGCAACACATTCACTCACACACTCCCACCTTATATATTATATTTACATAATATAATTTATATTATACTGGCTTATATATTTCATTTTGCAGCAAAAGAAGTATTGACATCAGTCATTCATATGTCTGAGCTTTCAATGTGCTTTGATCAGACGCTCTGTATTTTTAATATTGATAATGGTTTGATTGTTTTGTTTTTTTTCCCCTCTCTTCTTCAGTTCATTCTCCAACCTCACTGGTGTTCCAGCCTCTTCTTTCCCATGCAATGACACAGCTGCCAATCAGCCATGCCTGAGACATGAGCCCCGCCCACCACAGCAAATCCACCAATCAGGTCAGAGGACAGAAGGAAACCATGAGGATGTTTTGATCCGTCATTGACTGAGTCTTGCACCAAGACCCATACCGTTCTTTAATGGGCAAATACTGAAGGATGTCCGTCTTACATCTTAATGTCCAAGAGAAAGATTTCCATGTAATTGTGAAAAGGCTGAAGTGTTTTTTTGTTTTGTTCTGTTTGTTTAATATATATCTATATAAATATCTATATAATGTTTGGATACATCACATTTAATTTATTTCATGTATGTGACTGAGCACTTTGTTTTAAAAATAAATTTATGATGGAAGTTTTTTGTTTTTCTGGGTTTAGTCAGTGCACGGCTCCATTTTTGTTTTGTGGTTTGACTCTCGACATTTGGAAGCTGAAGAAAGCCAATAAAAGCTAATTGCTGATGCCTGCAGGATCGTGTTGAGTAACTGCTCCATTTTTATTGTGTAAAGTGACTGTGTTTGTGGGAGATTATACTCGCATGTTTGTGAGTTTGGGTAAATGATATTTACCTCTTTGTTTCAGTATTTTCTCACATAATGGAAAGAAAATGAAACATCTGCTCAGGCTGCTGTCATTCTGAGGGGAGTGTATCGCTCTGATCGTGTCTGGTCTTGAAGCAGTGGTTTGTGCCTCCCTTGAAAGCTCATGCAATAAAATTCACACTAAGATTTTCACAGCCACCAATTATGTGATGACAGATTTGGAAACTGATAGCAAACAAATTCGAGAGTTGCTGTATGATTTGTTACTTTTAGCTGTTAATTAGAAGAATGTGGCGTGCACATCTGCGAATACTGTGTGTTTATTTTGTTACTAATCATCTAAATAGATCTTATAGATTTCTGCATGATCCAGTGGTTGAGGTGCAAGTCATTCAGAGCGGTGTGGTGTGGAATAGTTTTGTTGTGACATGGATGGCAAAAGTGTCATAAAACCTCTTTTTTTTTTTTTTTTTTCTTCCCTCAGTAAATTTAACTTAAACGACTGGTCAACATGAAATTTTGAAATAGTGGTGGAACTCAAGTAGTTCAAGAAGTTCAAGTACATATTGGATATCAGATTTCTAGTGCATCGTGTGTGTGTATGTGTTCAAATGAAATTTTTTTTGCTGGACAGTGGTCCTATGGCTGGTGTTAAGTCTTTGGCGCCCTCTAGTGTTTAGTGTGGTTTGTTGTTTTTTTGTTTGCCCCTTGGTCTTTTGCGTTTCCTCAGGATTCTCCTCAGTGAGGTGCTGGTGTAAAACGGCCGAGCAGCAGAACCGTCATTTTTCTCCAGGTCCAAAGCTGAAAACCAGAAATAAGTGGTGGTTTAGGTGTGTGTTTTTATTTATTTATTTAAAGTTTCAAATTAGTTGATGACCTTTATACAGTGGTTCCTCGATTTACGACGTTGGTCCGTTCCTACGTCGCGTCGTAAACCGATTTTCGGTGTAAGTCGGAACATACGTACATACTGTACGTAAATAACATACTGTACGCATTTATCCTATCCTAACACCTGTCCTCCTCGGTCCTTCCGCCGCGCACACCAAACACGAAATTCGCGTTACGACGTTTACGACGCAAAACCACTTAAGTCGAAACAAGGCTTTATACAGTAAATGGGAGATGTGTCGTAACCACGAAACATCGTAACTCGGGACTGACGTAACCCGAGGACCTCCTGTATATATAATTTTTTTTAAATAACTCAGGTTTCCATGAAACCAACTACATTTTTGCTGCTCTTAATGGGTAAATTTCTGGAGTTTTTTACACCTCAAATTATTATTTTGTTAAACAAATTATCAGATGGTTCACTCTAATGATGCTGGCTTGACAGTTCCATCAATTTCCTGAAAACGTTTTAAAAACCTTATTTGATATATTTTAAAATGCAAAATAATAATGAAAAGCTACACAAAACACAACCTATAATTTCTTTAAGAAAATCCCAAATAATCCTGGCATTTAAGAACAAGACCGCTAATCTGCAAAGTTTGGTGATTCCTCTGCTAAAACACACCCCCTAAACCTGGCAATTAACAGATGAGTTGAATCAGGTGTGTGTGAGCAGAGGAACCAGGATATTTGCTCCAAGACTGGAGTTGTGCGCCCCTGCACTAGAGCATTCAGTCATGCCCCGCCTCCCGTTCTCAGCAGAGACCTTCTAAAACACAGTGGCTTAATGCATTAAAACAAGGTCCAAGGAATAAAAAGTTCTCTCAGATATTTTTTGCGCAAATGATCTGCATTTTTAAAAAAATACTGGCTTTAAATGGGAAGAAACATTTTTTTAAAAAAGATTAATTTATTGCTTTTTGGATTACAGGTTTTTATTGCAGCAGTAGAGTCTTCGTATGAGCAGTGATTAGTGAGAGAAATTTAGAGTCCTTCTGTGATTGTTTTAGTACATTAAACCATGTGCTGTGAAGCCCAGAGAACAGATTCGGCAGCTCTCGCTGTTCTCCATCTCGGAAAACCAGCCCAATGTTGGTTTTGTTTTCTTGTGCTTGGAGGTGTTTTTTTTAAGCGGAGGAATATTTGGAATATCAGTTTCACCTGAGCCTTTCATACTGCACGCTGCCTGGAAAACACTTGTGGTTAACGTTTCTGAATTACAGCATTTTTGCCTTGAGTTTCAATTTTTTATTTGTATAAAAAGCACATGTTCATTTTTTGTTTGTACAAAAGGTACAAATACATCAAATACATTATATCCCCATCACAAAAACATACAAAAAACGATTTTTCCAACATTTTTAAAAAGGGTAGCTCTTAAAACCTACACCTCCCCGTACAAATGAACCGAAATGGCTTTGACATCCTCAGAGAAGAAATGATTTCCTAAGGTTTTCTGCGTGTGCAGCAGTTTCCCTCTTAATTCTGCTTCTGAATGATTCTCAGCACCGGTCAGAACTCCTTACAGCCGCTTCAGAACAGCTGGGAACTTTCAGACGAGAAATGCTGTGAATGGGGAATTTTCTGCCCGGACTGACGCATCTTTTCTGGACAAGCCTCTGGTCCTGAAGGGTGGCCTTTAGTGCCCTGTGTGTGGGGCGGGGGAACTCGGGACTTTGAACAAAACGGGGGTGGAAGATATTCATAAGCCCTTCGTGTAAGTAGTAAACCTCAGGCATACAGTACTTTTGTCTTTGAAGAAATTCTCCACCAAACCTTTATCTGCTGAATCTGTAACAGAGTCGGTCACCACTGAGAATAACGTCAGTGTTTGGTAAAAGAACACACAACTTGACTCAACACTTATAACAAGTCAAGGGGCCAGTGTTGAACTGGACATTCACTTCTAAGTGTGTTTGAGTAAAGCTACGTGTGCTTTACAAAGACCTCAGCTAATTTTGGTCAAGCCACCACTTACACTACAGGCAGGAACATTGCTGTGTGGATTTGATGGCCACCAAACGACAGCAGCATATGAGTGGTGTTGAATGATTAGGTCTGGAACATCCGTTACTCCAGATAATGCAATATCACTGCTCCACAGCGTTTATCCTCCTCTAGCCCACGCTGAGCGCAGTGACTCTGTGGAGATTACACATGTTTTATATTGTCTCTGTCCAAAGAATTACACATTGTGTGAAAGTGTCATGATGAATGGACAATTAGATTCATTAATTCATTCTTTCATTGTCTGAAACCGCTCATCCAATTCATGGTCACTGTGGGTCTACCCAGAATCACTGGGCGCAAGGCAGGACCACACCCTGGAGGGGGCGCCAGTCGCAGGGCAACACACACTCACACCTACGGACACTTTTGAGTTGCCAAGCGACCTACCAACGTGTGTTTTTGGACCGTGGGAGGAAACCCACGCAAACACAGGGAGAACACACCACACTCCTCACAGACAGTCACCCGGAGCGGGACTCGAACCCACAACCTCCAGGTCCCTGAAGCTGTGTGACTGTGACACTAACCTACTGCATCACCCCTGGACCAATAGAAATGCTCCAAAAGCACTTGGAATAAAATCTTCTACATTGACTTCCACTGAAAGTTAAGTTTTTCCCTCCTTCTCCTGTAAAGCTGCTATTTTGGAGATGTTTTATTTTTTTGGGATAGTGAAGATATGTATGTTCAACTAAATACAAGTAGATGATTTCACTATTTCTAAAGTGTCTCAGTCTTTCTAAGTGCATGGAAATGTGTTAAAATGATCCTCAGTGGTAACTGACCACACCCCTCAGCTCCAGCAGATGGAGATCAGGCTTCAAACTCCTAAAGTTTTAAACTTCCTAAAAACAAATTATTTACATGGTTCACACTTCTCATGTCTGAAGTGTACTTCATTTCTGGTAAAACACAGCAGTAACAAGAAGTTGGGAGGTGCACAGTATTTCACAAGGATCCAATTGTTTGGATATTAACTCCAGCAAAGTCGACTCATCTTTAAAAAGTCCCTTTGGTTTTAAATGGAAGACAATCACCAATGTTTGCGTTTCTCTCTGAACTGACTGACAACTATACACACATCAGCCACAACATTAAAACCAGGGACAGGTCAATCTTGTGGCTGATTCATTCAAACCAACTTTTAACCATTAAAAACCAAGTAATAAAATGTAAACTTTTTAAAATGGTAAACTTTGCTCAAGGCAGGAAACGTAGCATCAGCTAACTCTCACTGATCATGTCCACGTCCTGCAACAAAAAGGCTTAATACCATACATTAATTTGATGATAAATACTATGCACATTAAGTCATTCATTGCGGGATATTTGGAAGCACCAATTCCTCATCAAATATTTATATTTTTGGCGGTAGAACAGCCACAGAGTGCACACTTCAGAGACACTTTAAATTTGACCATGTGCAAAGTGTGACACGGTTGAAAAGCAATTACCCTGACGCCTAGTGGCCTGGAGCTGGACTCTGTACTAAACCTATTTTAAACATAGCCACCTGCATGTGGGTGGACCAAATCTATGACACATAGAGCTGTCTAAAGAAAAACGTATCTCCATTTCTGTGGATTTTTAGTTTACTACATCAATTGACCTGTGTGAAAAGTTCATGATGAATGGACCAATAGAAAATGCTTTTGGAATGACTTGGAATAAAATATTTTTACATTCACTTCCATTGAAATTGAAGGGTTTTTCCTTCTTACTATTTTGGAGATACGTGTTTTTCTTTGGACAGCAACAATAAACTGCTTCTGAGTTGCACTTGGGAGAAAATTGTAAAGAAAATAAATAATAACCACAAATGTTGTTTGCTACTGTCTCAGGGGGTGGGGTGGGGGTGAGGGGGATGAAACATAACTCATCGCCCCTTTAAGTAAAATAGGGAGTGGCTAATATAATTAGAAGGTTTACACTTGTCCACTTTCCATCCCTCAAACTGTCCCAATGCTCACAATGTTGCAATTTCCATGAACATCCAGCGATGGTGTTATTTGTCGTTCCCATTAATGACCGGCAATGATGTCACTGGTCCAGAAGCGTGTGGATAAGGCAGCAGTCAGCAGCAAGAGGCAGAAAATGGGTCAGATCTCAGTGTCAGAGTCAGAGTTAAAGTAAGAGTGTGTTTGAAGTGAGAGTAGGAGTTAGAGTCAGACTGAGTTAAAGTGAGAGTCAGAGTGTTAGACTCTTATTAGGGTTTAATAAGAGTCAGGGTGAGGGTTCCAGTCAGACTGGAGTCAGATTTGGAGTCAAAAAGGCCAGTCCTTTCTTCGTTTGGTGGTCACAGTGCATAGCACCTTCAGTCTTTTCTTTTACGGAAGCGAAAGGTCTGTTTCTCACAGTTGTAGTGCAGTTGCATCTGGTTACAGTACACGCTGTGGGGGCCGTAGTCTGGAACAGCCACGAAGGAAGTTAAAGAGTTAAAGTTAAAGCATGCTGAGTTTGGAGGAGGAGTAAAGCTATTCCCTCAGTGGTGAGAGTCTGAGATTTTCAGGGTGTTTAGTTTTGGTCCCCAACATCTACGCCCTGCTCTTTCTTGGACTCTGATCGACTCCTCCCAGAATTCTGTGCAGGCCGGGGGACATGAGGAAAGGTTTTGCAGGAGTGCCATCATTTCTCTCCAAATCCTCACCTAGATCCAGCAGGCAGCAGGGCAGAGAGACAAGCAGAGGGACGTTAGTGAAGTCAGAAGGTGGAAAAGTTAAGACCAAATGTAGACAGATATTAACATCTGCAAGAGAAATCAAAAGCACTGGGCCAGAGTGTGGATTAATGTGCAGCGTAAGACTTGTGAAGCTGTAGGAAACAGTGAAGTGCAGCAGTGAGGCCTTGGACCCACACAAAGTACCAAAAATACAGAATTAAAATGGCACATGTGTTAAAAAATATATACCTTGTTCAGTGCATGTGCACATTAATGTGTGTATCTGGAGCCCACCAACATGCACACTGTGAAACAAGTCCACCCAGTTTGTTTACTTTGTGGTGCCTAGGTCAGAATGATTAAACAGGGGATAAAGTCTTCCTGATTCTGATCTGCTTCTGACTTCACGTGCAGAGACTTTAGAATCACCCCGCCCCCTCGTCTGAGTCTGTCCAATCACAGCGCAGGACCCGCATTTACGTGAGAGCGCGATGACGAGGTTAAACGCAGCAAAACAGACACACCGAGAACACAGAAGCAAGAGAACCGAGCAAAAGTGTCTAAAAACCAGAGCTTCTGTTACTTGCTCGTCACTGCTGTGTGTTTGGGACCAGGGGGAACAGTGAGCAGCTCGTTATAAGTTGGAGAATGCTGCTGTGGGGCTTATGGGGTTTGGAAAAGAGGCAGAATATGCAGTTTCACTCAGGGACCTTGTTCCACTGCTAATTACTGGAAACAGTGGATGTTGCTCTTTGAAAACCACTGGTGTGTGCAATAAAAAGATGTTGATTATATTCACATAATCATCTGGTGTTTGTTGGATTAACCTCCTGGACTCACTGCTTGGATTCAGCAAATTAAACTTCTCTCAATGCTCACACAGTAACAAATAATTCATATGGTCCGCAGTAACTGTGAGGATGTACTTACAGAAACAAAGGAACAAAGTGTCCACACACATTGCATAGACGCTGAAGAAGCCATGTGCAATCAAATAGGAACCGAACACGATTGTCTATCAGAAAGAGAGAGAAAGAAGCAGAAAATGAAGAAAAAGGACGGACAAATCAACCCAAAACTCCAGTGAAAACACTCCCTCACCAGCAGAGGAACCCAGTAGTTATTCAGCACCGGAACTTCCTCCTGGATGATGGGGATCTTGTGTGTGAAGAAAAAGAAGGCAATAACACCTGAAAAGTAAATGATTTAAGGGTCAGCTGGAGTGCACACCAGCCGTAACGACGTTGCTATACTGCCTCTATGTGGCGGAAGTGAAGTAATGCAGGAAGAAATAAGAAATATTTCGGATATGAAGACATTTATATATCTACAGATATATATTTTTTGCCCTGTAATGGTGTATATATATATCTCCAATCTCCAAATGATTCACACACACACACACACACACACACACACACACACACACACATTTATACATATGGCTTTAGAATTAACTTGGAAATAATATAATACGTAAATGAATATATAAACAAAGGGTGGTCTCTGGAAGTTCTGTAATTCTGAAATATTAAAACATAACACAAAAAGATCATAAACCCAGACGTACCCACACTTCCTGCCACCAGCAGTTTCCCTAAGAAGAGCAGAAAGTCCGTAACTTTGTCCAACACTGCGACCCTGTGGTGAAATAATGTGATTTAGATTAAAGTGGCAAATAAGAGACAGAGTTTCACCATCAGAGGCCACGATAAAAAACGTCTTACCTCACTACATTCCTCATCAACAGAAAGAAGGCTTCCCTCGCTGAGGTGCAGAAATTCTTCCCATAGATTGCGATCTGAAATAAACACCAGTCATTAAGTGAGTGGAAGTAGGCAGTTGGGGTTATAAGCCTTCCTAAAGGGCATTTCAGCCATGCATACTGAGGGAGGAGAAAGGGCCGATCAGTGGGTTTATCGTCAGATCCTCACCATGATGTAGGCGTTTCTGTTCATGAAGCGAATGAAGCGCTCCAGACACCAGAAGCAGCATTTCAGACAGCACAGCAGAAACCGGGCCAAAACATTATGAGCTCCTGGACACACACACCACAAGTACAATGACACAGATACACACTGATACTGTTAAATACAGCTGTATCTCGCGGAGAACATCTCACATTAAGATTACACTGAATATTTACATTTGCTGATCTTTAGTGTTCTCCAAAAACCTCATACCTTTGAGTTTGTGGTCCAGGTATTCCAGGACTATCCGGATGAGCTGGACAACGGCGAGGATCAGAGAACCAAAGGCGAGAGAACCCGTATGATACCTGCAAAGTGAAAACACAGAACTTCCATCGCACAAGTCTACAGCTGCTCAACCGCACAGGACCTCAACTGTACAATTCTGTGTCTTAATCAGACATCTGTGACCTCATAACCCCCACAAGCCCCACAGCAGCTTTCTTCCCGTCTAAACAGCCCTGTTCAGAACGCCTGCTTTCAGCGCCCGTTCCTTTAAATGATAACGACCTGAGCGCTCAGCAGTGAGGAGCGAGGAGCAGAAGCTCCGGTTTTTAGCCGTTTTCACTCAGTTCACTTTCTTGTCTGTTCTCGTTTTCTCTGTTTTTACTCAGTGATGACAAAATGTCGATCAATGACCTGACCTTGCTCATAAAGACTGGGGCTTCCTTGAAAGCTTCTTCTATTTTATTTTAGATCCTTTTCCAAAAGATCATATTAATATTGCTCATTTTATTATTATCCTTTTATTGGTCATAGGTCACTTAAAAATTGTAGACTTTTCGGGAACGTGTAGCAGACACTGATTCTTGTGTTGTATTACCCTCAATGTGTGCGAGATTGAGAGTTAGCTGTGTACCGTATGGCTCGAGAGAAAGAGGAGAAGACTGGGCAGGGAGGGATATCTGCTGGCTTTCTTTTGGCCCAGTAATACGATGCGAAAGCTCCTGCGATGGTGCACTGCTCCAGAGCGATGGTGAAGTTCACGAGCCACAGAAACACAAACACGTTACTGAGCTGCAGCACGAAGATGTAGCGATGATACACACTCTCCCCGCCGTAAAAAGCAAACAAACACTGGGCTCCTGGACACTCACGAGTGATATTTGTGCGGTTGAAGGTCTGTCAGACACACACACCCACACAGGCACATACAGTACACACAATAGAGAGCAAAGAGATATAAGACATAAACATGATAAATACTTATTACATATTTCCTGAGTGACCAGAGTTTGTGACTGACCTCTGGGCTGCAGCTGTGGTTGGTGAATTTGCAGCTGGACTGGGATGACATCACTTTGTAGACGGCTTCACCCGAGGACGCCAGGAAACTGAGTTCAGTTCTAATTAAGGCTCAAAGCTATATCTTCTGAATTTAAGGTTTGTTGCTTGCTTACATCAATTATTATTATCATTATTATAGTCTGTGGTGGTCAGTGTGGAGGATACACAGCTGTAATTGCCCAATAAGAGATACAGATGACCAACAACACGAAGGTGATGACTGGGTAAAATAAAGCAGACATGATGTAGCTGATCGCTCTGAAAGCACACACACACACACACACACACACACAAACAGTTAGGAGCAAAAAGCATCT